>NC_090736.1:6664446-6674446 GCF_036898095.1 Palaemon carinicauda | reverse complement strand
CAAGTGACCAACCGATCTACATTTCTATAGGTTTCATTAAAATATTCTGTCATCAAATATTGTTGGCATAATGTAACTTCAGAATTTTGTTTATATATCTTCTGTCGTTCAATACTGTTTCAAGCAATACCTTCGAAATCTTGTAGCACGTTCTTCACTTTATATTTAATTCTGCCAAGAATCGGTATTTACAATAAAAACTTAATTAAACGTTGTAACTCATTCTCTCACCATTCACTGTTTTATTAATGTGTGGGGTGACAAGAAGAGGTAAGACACGGAATGAAGTAATTAGGGGTACCACAGGAGTTAGGAAACTATCAGATAAGATCCAAGAAAGTAGACTGAGGTGGTATGGTCATGTCATGAGAAGAGATGAACAGTATATTGGGAGAAGGGTGATGGAAATGGAGGTACAGGGAACGAGAAGGAGAGGGAGACCAAAGCGAAGGTGGATGGACTATCAAGGATGACCTTCGATCAAAAGGATTAACCGGTGATGAAGTGTGGGGCAGAGGTAGATGGAGAAAGCTGGTCAGAAACATCGACCCCACATAAAAGTTGGAATAGATGCAGACAAAGAAGAAGAAGAAGAAGAAGAAGAAGAAGAAGAAGAATTAATGGGGTCTGTCACATCATATAGCTGGATCACACAGCCTCAGAAAATTTTCTGTCATCAAGTATTATTAACTCTCTTTTTCATCTCTATTTATGGACTTCATAAAAGAAAAGGGGTTAACAAACTCTCTCTAAGAGAAGTAGAGTTCAATGAAGTCTCTCTAAGAGAAGCAGAGGTTAAATGAAGTCTCTCTAAGAGAAGCAGAGATTAATGAAGTCTCTCTAAGAGAAGCAGAGATTAATGAAGTCTCTCTAAGAGAAGCAGAGATCAATGAAGTCTCACTAAGAGAAGCAGAGATCAATGAAGTCTCTCTAAGAGCAGCAGAGGTTAAATGAAGTCTCTCTAAGAGCAGCAGAGGTTAAATGAAGTCTCTCTAAGAGAAGCAGAGATCATTGAAGTCTCACTAGGAGAAGCAGAGGTTAAATGAAGTCTCACTAAGAGAAGCAGAGATCAATGAAGTCTCACTAAGAGAAGCAGAGGTTAAATGAAGTCTCACTAAGAGAACTAGAGATCAATGAAGTCTCACTAAGAGAAGGAGAGGTTAAGTGAAGTCTCACTAGGAGAAGCAGAGATCAATGAAGTCTCACTAAGAGAAGCAAAGGTTAAATGAAGTCTCTCTAAGAGAAGCAGAGGTTAAATGAAATCTCACTAAGAGATGCAGAGGTTAAATGAAGACTCACTAAGAGAAGCAAAGATCAATGAAGTCTCTCTAAGAGAAGCAGAGGTTAAATGAAGTCTCTCTAAGAGAAGCAGAGGTTAAATGAAGTCTCTCTAAGAGAAGCAGAGGTTAAATGAAGTCTCTCTAAGAGAAGCACAGGTTAAATGAAGTCTCACTAGGAGAAACAGAGGTCACTGAAGTCTCACTAACAGAACCAGAGATCAATGAAGTCTCACTAAGAGAAGCTAAGAGAAGCAGAGGTTAAATAAAGTCTCTCTAAGAGAAGCAGAGGTTAAATGAAGTCTCTCTAGGAGAAGCAGAAGTTAAATGAAGTCTCTTTAAGAGAAGCAGAGATCAATGTAGTCTCACTAAGAGAAGCAAAGGTTAAATGAAGTCTCTCTAAGAGAAGCAGAGATCAATGTAGTCTCACTAAAAGAAGCAAAGGTTAAATGAAGTCTCACTAAGAGAAGCAGAGGTTAAATGAAGTCTCTCTAAGAGAAGCAGAGGTTAAATGAAGTCTCTCTAAGAGAAGCACAGGTTAAATGAAGTCTCACTAACAGAAGCAGAGGTTAAATGAAGTCTCTCTAAGAGAAGCAGAGGTTAAATGAAGTCTCTCTAAGAAAAACACAGGTTAAATGAAGTCTCACTAAGAGAAGCAGAGGTCACTGAAGTCTCACTAACAGAACCAGAGATCGATGAAGTCTCACTAAGAGAAGCTAAGAGAAGCAGAGGTTAAATGAAGTCTCTCTAAGAGAAGAAGAGGTTAAATGAAGTCTCTCTAAGAGAAGCAAAGGTTAAATGAAGTATTTTTAAGAGAAGCAGAGATCAATGTAGTCTCACTAAGAGAAGCAAAGGTTAAATGAAGTCTCTCTAAGAGAAGCAGAGATCAATGTAGTCTCACTAAGAGAAGCAAAGGTTAAATGAAGTCTCACTATGAGAAGCAGAGATCAATGAAGTCTCACTAAGAGAAGTAGAGGTTAAATGAAGTCTCTCTAAGAGAAGCAGAGGTTAAATGAAGTCTCTCTAAGAGAAGCAGAGGTCTAATGAAGTCTCTCTAAGAGAAGCACAGGTTAAATGAAGTCTCACTAAGAGAAGCAGAGGTCACTGAAGTCTCACTAACAGAACCAGAGATCAATGAAGTCTCACTAAGAGAACCTAAGAGAAGCAGAGGTTAAATGAAGTCTCTCTAAGAGAAGCAGAGGTTAAATGAAGTCTCTCTAAGAGAAGAAGAGGTTGAATGAAGTCTCTCTAAGAGAAGCAGAGGTTAAATGAAGTCTCTCTATGAGAAGCAGAGATCAATGTAGTCTCACTAAGAGAAGCAAAGGTTAAATGAAGTCTCTCTAAGAGAAGCAGAGATCAATGTAGTCTCACTAAGAGAAGCAAAGGTTAAATGAAGTCTCACTATGAGAAGCAGAGATCAATGAAGTCTCACTAAGAGAAGCAGAGGTTAAATGAAGTCTCTCTAAGAGAAGCAGAGGTTAAATGAAGTCTCTCTAAGAGAAGCAGAGGTTATATGAAGTCTCTCTAAGAGAAGCACAGGTTAAGTGAAATCTCACTAAGAGAAGCAGAGGTCACTGAAGTCTCACTAACAGAACCAGAGATCAATGAAGTCTCACTAAGAGAACCTAAGAGAAGCAGAGGTTAAATGAATTCTCTCTAGGAGAAGCAGAGGTTAAATGAAGTCTCTCTAAGAGAAGCAGAGGTTGAATGAAGTCTCTCTAAGAGAAGCAGAGGTTAAATGAAGTCTCTCTAAGAGAAGCAGAGATCAATGTAGTCTCACTAAGAGAAGCAAAGGTTAAATGAAGTCTCTCTAAGAGAAGCAGAGATCAATGTATTCTCACTAAGAGAAGCAAAGGTTAAATGAAGTCTCACTATGAGAAGCAGAGATCAATGAAGTCTCACTAAGAGAAGCAGAGGTTAAATGAAGTCTCTCTAAGAGAAGCAGAGGTTAAATGAAGTCTCACAAAGAGAAGCAGAGGTCAATGAAGTCCCACTAAGAGAAGCAGAGGTTAAATGAAGTTTCTCTAAGAGAAGCAAAGTTAAAATGAAGTCTCACTAAGAGAAGCAGAGATCAATGAAGTCTCACTAAGAGAAGCAGAGGTTAAATGAAGTCTCTCTAAGAGAAGCAGAGGTTAAATGAAGTCTCTCTAAGAGAAGCAGAGGTTAAATTAAGTCTTTTTAAGAGAAGCAGAGATCAATGAAGTCTCACTAAGAGAAGCAGAGGTTAAATGAAGTCTCACTAAGCGAACCAGAGATCAATGAAGTCTCACTAAGAGAAGCAGAGGTTAAATGAAGTCTCACTAAGAGAAGCAAAGTTTAAATGAAGTCTCACTAAGAGAAGCAGAGATCAATGAATTCTCACTAAGAGAAGCAGAGGTTAAATTAATTCTCACTAAGAGAAGCAGAGTTTAAATGAAGTCTCTCTAAGAGAAGCAGAGGTTAAATGGAGTCTCTCTAAGAGAAGCAGAGGTTAAATGAAGTCTCTCTAAGAGAAACAGGTTAAATGAAGTCTCACTAACAGAACCAGAGATCAATGAAGTCTCACAGCAGAGGTGCGTAAAGGCAGATTAGATGAGGTCGCTGAAAGTGATAGATGACACCCTGACTTTAATAGTCCCATAAATTCACGTCTGGCAATAATGAATTACTTGATGATCCCCCTGTAACACTATACTGAACACCCAACACCCACTCACTCAATACACATACACTTGTGTATATCTTTCTTGTTCTCGTTTACTTAACTGCTTTGGATTTTAGTAAAACAATATATTCTATTAGAAATTTTTCAATTTACAAATGTTGTTCAAATAAAAATTTTGTTCCCTTTTATTTAAACTTTTGAATTTTAGTGAAAAATAATTTTTTTTTAGAATTTGTTCAAGTTAGAAATGGTGTTTCAAATAAAAGTTAAAATTTAAGTTTTCATAACTTCTTGACATTATGGGATTCTCCCTTGAAATTTTGTAAATAAAATTTTCCATTTTCAAATGTCAAAAAAGTAAGGTAAAAGAAAAAAAAATTAACAAATAAAAAGTTTATGGCAAATCAATAATAATTCATACTTTGTTCATTAACAGTAGAACTTTAAAAGTTCAAACTCGCAGCAAATGTTTTTATGTTGAACAGGCTGACATAAGTCCTTTTATAGTTTATATATTAGCTATCTGTTTTAATGTTCTTAATGTTTTCAAAATATTTTATTCTAATTTTTCATTACTTTTTATATCGTTTATTAATTTCCTTATTTCCTTTCCTCACTAGGCTATTTTTCCCTGTTGGACCCCTGGCCATACAGCATCTTGCTTTTCCAACAACAGTTGAAGCTTAGCTAATAATAATAATAATAATAATAATAATAATAATAATAATAATAATAATGATAATAATAATAATAATAATAATAATAATAATAATAATAATAATAATAATAATAATAATAATTTGCATAAGGCTTCCCTTTGCCTTTCCAAAATGAAAATCACCTTCCAATCTTCCTTAATATGCTAAATATATCTGAGGACCTCCGCCAATCTATTTCCTCGAGGCCATACAAGAAGTCTCTCGCTCACCTAATCCAATGAGATCTCCCATGGAAACCTTATAAGCCAACTCCCTCATTAACATGATTGCCATGAAGTCGTTTCCATTTGCCTCAGATGAGACAAAAGAAGAATCGAGGCCGTTGACCTTGCTAGTCTACCGGAAGAATATAATCGGGAATAAATGTTTTTATACGCTTTCAAACTTCAAGGTGATGGGTAGATGGGGATGGTTTGGGCGTGCTCTTCGCAGTCCCCGGGAGAGATTAGTTCACTAAACTTTCAACTGGGCTCCAGAAGGTGCTAGAGGGTTGGAAGACCAAGGCCTACATGGTTGAGTTCTCGGATCCCGATGTAGAGAGAATCCAATTATTATTATTATTATTATTATTATTATTATTATTATTATTATTATTATTATTATTATTATAAGCTAAGCTATAGCTCTCCACTGTTGAAAACTTGCCGTAAAATAAAGGCTAAAAAATCTACAAAATAATTGTAATAAAAAAATAACACTAACTCTTTAGCATTTCTTTTTTTTATACATGGGTGCCAAAACCATTGTTCTCTAGTCTTGGGTAGTGCCATAGCTTCAGTACCATAGTCTTCCACTGTTTTGGGTTAGAGTTATCTTGCTTGAGGGTACACTCGGGCACAACATTTGATCTTATTTCTCTTCCTCTTGTTTTGTTAAAGTTTTTATAATTTATATAGGAAATATTTATTTTAGATTTGTTACAGTTATTAAAATATTTCATTTTTTCCTTGTTTTCTTTCCTCACTGGGCTATTTTCCCTGTTAGAGCCCCTAGGCTTATAGCATCCTCCTTTTCCAACTAGGGTTATAGTTTAGCAAGTAATAATGATAGTAATAATAACACTACACGTGTGCCAGTAATTGCTCAGAAAAAGAGAAGTAATCGGATTCAACAGTAATTGTTTCCATATCAGGTTTTCGATTAATTATCCCAGAGCAGTTCATAGAGGAAATTAATACTACCATATATATTCATATTCATAATAATACATTTATATTCATATGTATATCTATATTCCGTGTTTGTTTGGATGCTGCACCAGATGACCTTTAGAAACTCCTTGGTAAAAAAGTTTTTTTTATTCCTTATATAAATTTCCGGTGTACTTTAAAAAAAAAAAATCCTTTTGGCTCTTATTTAAGCAGGGATTATACGGTTGAATGGTTCGTCGAACCCGGTTGTCGAACCTGCTTGTCAAACGGTTCGAAGAGGTGTCGTGCAGTCTCAAATGCCAAGGTTTGTGGACAATGAAGCCCCTCTCACGAAAGTCAGGCTAGAACAGACTTCCTTCGAACCGACGAATGTGTTCGACAACCAAATACCCCGTTCGAGTATCTTCAAACCCTCGTCTGTCGAACCGCGTTCGACGAACCGTTTGACCGTGTAAACACGCCCTAACGTTTATATTCCTCCGAAGCTTTGTTATGTTTCTCCCTCTTATTCCTTTTACCTTGTCTTCGCTTCCCTTCGTTATTATCATTCACCCTCCTGACTACTATTTTTCATTACTCATGATTGTCACATGTCTTGTAATTAGTAAGTCAAGCTTAGTCTTTTATTACTCTCTTCCTTTTATTCCTTCTTCTTTTGTCATATATTATCGACCTTCCTTTCATTCTTCTTCGTCTATTTTCCCTCCCTCGTCTTTAATCTTTAATCTCTGATGACGAGAATATCCTTTGAACGAACGGTTCTATTTCTTACAGCTCCCTATGTTCACATATCCTTCTCTCCTATGTTCTTCATCTTCTTTGATTTTACTACACTGATTGTCTATCAAGACACATTTCTACGTGTCTCCTCCATATCTTTTGGTTTCCTCATTCCTTCTTCTTTTTCTTCTTTTTCTTCTTCTTCTTCTTTTTCTTTTTCGTTTTATTTTTATTTTTCTTCTTCTTCTTCTTTTCATTTTCTTTTTCTTTTTCTCCTCCTCCTCCTTCTTCTTCTTCTTTGAATCCTGATGACGAAAACAGTTTTCGACCGAGCAGTTCCAAGCGGCCCCTACTACCTCTTCTTCTTCTTCTTCTTCTTCTTCTTCTTCTTCTTCCCCCAAATAGGATTCTGAGAAGCGAGTCTCTCTCTCTCTCTCTCTCTCTCTCTCTCTCTCTCTCTCTCTCTCTCCAGCTTCCACCCCAATTCCCCCTATTTATACTGACGCTTATTCAGCTGAGCTGAGATGTTAACTTTGAATCAAAGGTTTGAGATCCAGCACTTCGAAAGGTGTTTCTGTAATTGTGAAGTGTATCTGATATTATTATTATTATTATTATTATTATTATTATTATTATTATTATTATTATTAATTGCTAAGCTACAACCCTAGTTGGAAAAACAGGATGCTGTAAGCCCAGGGGCTCCAGCAGGGAAAATAGCCCAGTGAGGAAAGGAAACAAGGAAAAAATAGAATATTTTAAGAAGAGTAAAAAACATTAAAATAAACATTTCCTATATAAACTATAAAAACTTTAACAAAACAAGAGGGAGAGAAATTAGATAGAATAGTGTGCCCGAAGAGAACTCCAACCCAAGACAGTGGAAGACCATGGTACAGAGGCTATGTCATTACCCAAGACTAGAGAACAATGGTTTGATTTTGGAGTGTCCTCCTGGAATGACAGGTGGTGCGTGTCTGTAGACATTAGTATTTGCATTTCTGATTGGTAAAACAATATGATTTTAATATTTCAAAGGTGGTTCGTTTCCATTATTTGCATTATTGTTGTTATCATTTCTTTGCTGAATATGTCTGAAAAGGTTTTAATGAATTATCTATTGTAAAATTGCATTTACTATAAAAAATAGTAAGATTTCAAAAATACAGAAGCTGTTTGTAGGTCAAATTGTTTATAAATCGAAGAATTTTTGGCCAATGGTAGGCCTAACCTGAATTCTATGCCTAGGATTTCAAGCTACAAAAGTTAACAAATAGTTTTGTTTCATATGAAATAGATATCAGGTTTTTACAAATGTAATTTCGTTTACTGTATTAAATGATATAATATAGTTTTATTACAATATATCTTTATCTTATCTTTGTTATTTTCAGTTGGATTTGTGTTTGTATCTCCTAGTGGTTGTAAGTAGAATGTACGTAAGTCAAATCAACGTAGGCCTAAGTTCTTTGCCTGAATGTTTGAAAGTCGAATGTTTGTAAGCTGAGTACCTGTATATATTAAGTATCTAAAACTACCATCCTCAGTGAAAATCTAAAACATTCGTGGTCGTCGGTTTCCCTATCAAGCATTTAAACATTCAACCAATTTTAGCGATTTCTTACGTAAGCATCTAATACTTCACACAAAATTCCCTTCAAATAAAATTCCTAACTTTTTTACTTGGAATAAACAATATCTAATTCATTTCAGTGGCCTCTCCAAAAAATGGAACTTTAAGTATAAAAAGAAATAAAAAATATAACCATATTTTAAGCTTGTGATAGAAGGCATGTCGTCCAATGTTTCATATTAAATGATAATTTTTTCCAGCTTTGAGGTAATTATTTTCATTCAACTACAACAGGAGAAAAAATTAATGGAAACACCTTAAGATATGTCAAGTTAAAAAAAAAAATCTTTGTGTATCACGTATTTCTGAAGGTTTTTGTAGACCACTCATGAATGGCAGAGGCAAGAGACAGTGACATTGGCCTATCGAGCAGGACAATGTCCTAGACACTGGCCATATATACATACGATCAGCGCCAAAGCCCCCTCTCCACCCAAGTTAGGACCAAGGAGGGCCAGGCAATGACTGCTAATGACTCAGGAGATAGACCTATAGGCTACCCCCAAACCCTCTCCCCCCACCTCCTTAGCTCACAAGGATGGTGAGGATGCAGCGAGCAAAGTATCTAACGAGTTTGAGCGGGACTTGAACACCAGACAGGCGATTACCGATCAGGGACGTTACCACCAGCCCACCACATCATAGCCTTATAAATCGAAGAAGGATTTTGGTCTTTAATGAACTGATTTTCTGAACTATGTGATAATCATCATTTTTATCTGATTTTAGGTTACAAAGAGGCTTTATGGTATTAGAAAAGCTGTCAAGATTGGCTTTTGATAATAGCCTGTGCAAATGACAGCACGTGATTAAAGTGTGGCTTTATATGCAAAGCCCCAAAACTTAGATCAGTAGTTAGTGTGTGACAGTGATGAAAATTTGTGTTTAAAAAGTGTAGATTGCTTAGGTGTCTTAAGGTTTCTAAAATGATACTAAACAGAAGTGGAATTACTGGGGAATTGTCCTGCTTGATAGGGCAATGTCACTCTCTTACGTCTTCTATTCATGGAGGAGCCTATAGGTCTATCTACTGAGTCATCAGCAGCCATTACCTGGCCCTCCTTGGTCTTACCTTGGGTGGAGAGGGGGGTTAGGCGCTGATCATATAAGGTCAATCTCTAGGGCATTGTCCTGCTTGATCGGGAAATGTTACTGTTGCTTACCTCTGCTATTCATGGAGGAGCATATAGGTCTATCTGCAGAGTCATCAGCAGACATTACCTGGCCCTTCTTGGTCCTATCTTGGGTGAAGAGGGGGATAGGCGCTGATCATATAAGGTCAATCTCTAGGGCATTGTCCTGCTTGATCGGGAAATGTTACTGTTGCTTACCTCTGCTATCCATGGAGGAGCCTATAGGTCTATCTGCAGAGTCATCAGCAGGTATTGCCTGACTCGCCTTGGTCCTAGCTTGGGTGGAGAGGGGCCTTGGATGCTGATCATATTTATATTATGGTCATTCTCTAGGGAATTGTCCTGCTTGATAGGGCAATGTCACTGTCTCTTCCCTCTGCTATTCATGGAGGAGCCTATAGGTCTATCTGCTGAGTCATCAGCATCCAATGCCTGGCCCTCCTTGGTCCTATCTTGGGAGAAGAGGGGGTTGGGCGCTGATCATACAAGGTCAATCTCTAGGGCATTGTCCTGCTTGATCGGGCAATATCACTGTTTCTTACCTCTGGTATTCATGGAGGAGCCTACAGGTCTATCTACTGAGTCATCAGCAGCCATTACCTAGCCCTCCTTGGTCCTATCTTGGGTGGAGAGGGGGCTTGGATGCTGATCATATGTATGTATGTTCAGTCTCTAGGGAACTGTCCTGCTTCATGAGCACACCTCTTATCGATCCCGTCTCTT
>NC_090736.1:6654446-6659446 GCF_036898095.1 Palaemon carinicauda | reverse complement strand
GTTATCAGAGTTCTCTGTAGCATTTGGAAGGAAGTTGAAGTAAACCGAAAGGGGTTTCAATAAAAGAAAAAGTCTTTGACGTACTCCACCAGTCATTAAATATTTCATTAGCTCTTGGTGCTCTCGTTCTAGTCTGAAGCTCTCCTCCGATTATGTATAAAACATCACTGATTTGTATTAATCATCCGGGACAGAATTCATCTATGATTTACAGAGACATTCGTTGCCTGAAAATATTCTCTTCAATGTTATTCGTCTTTCGTCTGAAATAATGACGATTTACATTTTGGGTTCATTTGTGGGTCCATTGTAGTTTAAATGTTTAAAGGCCGCTCATGAATGGAAGAGGCAAGGGACAGTGAACTTGCCCTATAAGCACGACAATGCTCTAGAGACTGACCATATATAAATGTGATCAGCGCCCAAAGCACCCTCTCCATCTAAGCTAGGACCAAAGAGGGGCAGGCAATGGCTGCTGATGACTCAGCAGATAGACCTATATGCTTCTCCAACCTCCCCCCTCATACTTAGCTCACAAGGATGGTGAGGTTGCAGCAACCAAAGAAACTAACGAGTTTGACTGAGACTCGAACTCCAGTCTGGCGATCACCAGTAAGAGACGTTACCACATCGGCCACCACAATGCTGTGTCCCTTTGTGTGCCACGTCGAATCCTCTGAGAATTTCATCTGGTCTTGTGCAAATCGAAGTCAATCACGTATTCAATCGAAAGAATATCGAACGACATTTCCAAGTTAGAACCGAATCAGACGGAATTGGCCGTTTTCGAGGGTTGATTCACAATACATATCCTAGGTGAAGGACACTCCAAAATCAAACCATTGTTCCCTAGTCTTGAGTAGTGCCATAGCCTCTGTACCATGGTCTTCCACTGTCTGGGGTCAGAGTTCTCTTGCTTGAGGGTACACTCGGACACACTATTCTATCTCATTTCTCTTCCTCTGTTTTTGTTAAAGTTTTTATATCTTATAAAGGAAATATTTATATTAAGTGTTGGTTGATAATTCATTAATTCTTTTTCTTAGGTGTTTCATGCGAAGAAACTAAATGTTCTGGAATACTTCAAATATTTTTCTTCTGTTCATAAAATACATCAGGAAAGTTACTCACATTGTTTTCTGCAATTGAGAATAGTTGATATTAAGGTATTGCGCCACTTAAGGTACACTCGGGGACACTATTCTATCTTATTTCTCTTCCTCTTGCTTTGTTAAAGCTTTTTTAGTTTATATAGGGGCATATTCATTTTAATGTTTTTAATGTTCTTAATACATTTTATTTCCTCACGGGGCTATTTCTCTGTTGGAGCCCCTGGACATATAGCATCCTGCTTTTCCAACTAGGGTGGTAGCTTAACAAGTAATAATAATAATAATAATAACAATAATAATATTAATAATAACAACAACAACAACAACCAAAACAACAACAACAACAATAATAATAATAATAATAATGTAAGACTTTATCTTCTTATAACTAAAGGGGCACTCAATAGAGCGCAGATCTCCGCCGCGGCAGCCTATTTCTTGACCTTGACCTTTGACCTTAATATGCATTAATATGCGTGGATTTTCATACACTCAAATATGGACCAAGTTTGAAGTCTGTGACAACGATGTCCAAACTTATGGCTGATTATGTGAATTGGACATTTCGCTTAACCGTGACCTTAAGCTTCCAAAATTTAATCAATTCCAGCTCTCTACCAAACAGTTAATCCCTGCATATTACATTATTATTATTATTATTATTATTATTATTAGCCAAGCTACAACCCTAGTTGGAAAAGCAAGATGCTATAAGCCCAAGGGCTCCAACAGGGAAAAATAGCTCAGAGGGGAAAGGAAATAAGGAAATAAATAAATGATGAGAATAAATAACAATATATCATTCTAAAAAAGTAACAGCGTCAAAACAGATATGTCCTATATAAACTATTAACAACGTCAAAAACATATATGTCACATATAAACAAGAAAAAGACTCATGTCAGCCTGGTCAACATAAAAACATTAAAAACATTACTCTATGATTAAAATTTTGGCCAAGAAGCTGTTCACAAACAAACAAACAAACAGGGGCTAAACATAACCTCCTTCCAATTTCGTTGGTGCAGAGAGAAATGAGATATAGCTTTCTAGATTTCAAAGGATCTAGAAAAAAAGTTTGAAATTTTATAGAACTCTAAATCAATAGTTTTGACCAAGAGGAAATTGCATATCATTACGAGACCCAAGTGTCCTATTTGTAATATTCTCATAATGGGATACACTTTCCTCTTAGTCAGAACTATGATTTAGAGTTCTCTTGCTTCAGGCAAACTATTCCATCTTATTTCTCTTCCTCTTTTTTTTTTGGGGGGGGGGGGGGGTTATAGTTTATATTAGAAATATTTAATTTAAATCCTCTGTACCATAAATTCAACAAATTGCTACGAAGTATTTTATTGTCATGTTTACCTGAGCCATCAAATTCTAAAATGTATCAAGTTCCCAAATGAACAAATATATCGTAAAAAAAAAAAAAAAACCGTAATTTTAATCCAAAATTCCCCTTAAAATATACTTTTCTCAGTCGTATCTTAGTAAAATCCAGACGACCGTAATTTTTACCCTACTTTGTTATTATCTTTTACAGGTTGATGACCTTAATATCACTCCTTTACGTCAATATATTCGTTTTTAAAACGTTGAATATAGGGCAACATTTACTCCAGGATTTTTACCTTTTTTCTTTTTACGGCAAATTTTTAGCAGCGTAGAATAAAGCACATTTGTGGTGGTGGCCGATGTGGCAAATGCCATGACTGGTGAACGCCAGACTGGGGTTCGAGTCCCGCTTAAACTTGTTAGTTTCTTTGGTCGCTACACCCTCACCACCCTTATGAGCTAATGATGGGGGGTTTGGGGAAGCCCATAGGTCTACCTACTGAGTCATCAGCAGCCATTGCCTGGCTCTCTCTGGTCCTAGCTTGGGTGGAGAGGGGGCTTGGGTGCTGATCATATATATGGGCAGTCTCTAGGGCAATGTCACTGTCCCTTGCCTCTGCTATTCATGAGTGGCCTTTATTATTATTATTATTATTATTATTATTATTATTATTATTATTATTATTATTATTATTATTATTAGCTAAGCTACTGTACAACCCTAGTTGGAAAAGCAAGATGCTATAAACCAAAGGGCTTCAACAGGGAAAAATAGCCAAGTGAGGAAAAAAAACAAGGAAATAAACTACAAGAAAAAACAGTTAAAACATTCCATTTCATTAAATTAGATACCTCACATATAAACTAAAACAACCTTAAAAAGATAAACAACAAGAGGAAGAGAAATGATATAGAACAACATGTCCAAGTGTACCCCCAAGCAAGAAAACTCTAATCCCAAAAAGTGGAAGGCCATGGTACAGAGGCTATGGCCCTATCAAAAGGCCAGAGAACATAGGTTTCATTTTGGATTGTCCTTCTCCTTCAAGAGTTAAAAGTGTCTCTTCTACCCTTACCAAGAGGAAAGTAGCCACTGAACAATTACACAGCAGTAGTTAATCCCTTGAGTGAAGAAGAATTGTTTGTTAATCTCAGTGTTGTTAGGTGTATGAGGACAAAGGAGAATGTGGAAAGAACAGGCCATACTATTAGATTTATGTGTAGGCAAGAATAAAATGAGCCGTAACCAGAGAGAGGGATCTAATCTGGTACTGTCTGGCCAGTCAAAGAACCCAATAATTCTCTAGCGGTAGTATCTCAACTGACGGCTGGTGCCCTGGCCAAGCTACTAACTAGGTATGGAATTCTAGGTAAAACAACTAATGTAAAAAAACTACGTTTGTTTGACTATAAATGGGTAATAATTACATTGATAATACAAAATGGAGTAGTTCAAGTATACGTCTGGTAATATCAAAAGAGGCTTATCAGTAATCATAGGTAAGTATAACTGGACACTTTTATCAGTACCTGAAGGAAAAGATAATTTAGTCCATTTATAAGTAGGTAGTGATATCAACATCCGTAGGAGAATGTAGACAAATATAGGTAATTAATGATATCAGTGTCCATAGACATTTATTAGTCTAAATGAATTTGGTTAATGGTATGAGTAGATATATAGGCAGTCACCATACACATTTGATTGCATGAGTGGGGCCCTTGAAACACACGCACACACACACACACATGTATATATATATATATATATATATATATATATATATATATATATATATAATATATATATAAATCATATACATAAACATGTATACATACACACACACATATATATATATATATATATATATATATATATACATATATATAAATATATATATATATATATATATATATATATATATATATATATATATTTATATTATATATATATATGTATATATATATATATATATATATATATATATATATATTGATATATATATATATATAATATATATATATATATTGATATATATAATATATATATAATATATATATATATATATATATATATATATATATATATATATATATATATATATATATATATATATATATATATATATATAATCGAAAGCAGTACGACCGGTTTTCAGTATGATTTCAACGAAAAAACTGACACTTGCCATCATTATATTGAGATTTTATTTAAATGAACTGAATTTTGATGAAAGAATTAGCATATACACGATGTCCTGCAAAGCACAGAATGAGGAAATGTTCAAATAGAATCGAAATAAAGTATGCAATGTATACTAAAAAAAAATTTACTCTGCCAAAACTCATGTATATTCTCTTCCACTGCGATGTCCGGGATTCTATTAATGTTATTGGTAAACAGCGGGACCCCAGAGGTCAATGGGGTTGTGGTGGCCTGGTGGTAGCGTCCTTGCCTGGTGATTAACAGACTGGGGTTCGAGTCCCGCTCAAACTCGTTAAGTTCCTCTGGTCGCTGCAACCTCACCATCCTTGTGAGCTAACGAT
>NC_090736.1:6631946-6639446 GCF_036898095.1 Palaemon carinicauda | reverse complement strand
CTAAAGACTTCATGTTTGGAGAAAGGTGTCAAAATGTCCAAGAGACAGGTACACAAAGCCACAACTAAAGATTCAGAACCATCGTTAATTATTCTAATGAGGACAGAGTTCACAAGCAGAACACGGCTAGAGCTTCCTGAATAAATATCCTAACACTTCCCTGTGCTCTTAAGGTTTCCCTGTGCTCTTTAACGCTTCTCTGTGCTCTTCAAGGTTTCCTTTTGCTCTTTAAAGCTTCCCTGCGCTCTTTAACGTTTCTCTGTGCTCTTTAAAGCTTTCCTAGGCTCTTTAACGCTTCCCTGTGCTCTTTAACGCTTCTCTGTGCTCTTCAAGGTTTCCTTTTGCTCTTTAAAGCTTCCCTGTGCTCTTTAACGTTTCTCTGTGCTCTTTAAAGCTTTCCTATGCTCTTTAACGCTTCCCTGTGCTCTTTAACACTTCCCTGTGCTCTTTGAAGCTTCCCTTTTTTAACACTTTCTTGTACTTATTAACACTTACCTGTGCTCATTAACTCTTCCCTGTGCTCTTTAACGTTTCTCTGTGCTCTTTAAATCTTCCATGTGCTCTTTAACGCTTCTCTGTGCTCTTTGACGCTTCCCTGTGCTCTTTAACGCTTCCCTATGCTCTTTAAAGCTTCCCTATGCTCTTTAAAGCTTTCCTGTGCTCTTTAACGCTTCCCTGTGCTCTTTAACACTTCCCTGTGTTCTTTGAAGCTTCCCTTTTTTTTAACACTTTCTTGTACTTATTAACACTTCCTTGTGCTCATTAACGCTTCCCTGTGCTCTTTAACGTTTCTCTGTGCTCTTTAAAACTTCCCTGTGCTCTTTAACGCTTATCTGTGCTCTTTGACGCTTCCCTGTGCTCTTTAACGCTTCCATGTGCTCTGTAAAGCTTCCCTATGCTCTTTAAAGCTTCCCTGTGCTCTTTAACGCTTCCCTGTGTTCTTTAACGCTTCCCTGTGCTCTTTGAAGCTTCCCTTTTTTTTAACACTTTCTTGTACTTATTAACACTTCCTTGTGCTCATTAACGCTTCCCTGTGCTCTTTAACGTTTCTCTGTTCTCTTTAAAACTTCCCTGTGCTCTGTAACGCTTCTCTGTGCTCTTTGACGCTTCCCTGTGCTCTTTAACGCTTCCATGTGCTCTGTAAAGCTTCCCTATGCTCTTTAAAGCTTCCCTGTGCTCTTTAAAGCTTCCCTGTGTTCTTTAACGCTTCCCTGTGCTCTTTGAAGCTTCCCTTTTTTTAACACTTTCTTGTACTTATTAACACTTCCTTGTGCTCATTAACGCTTCCCTGTGCTCTTTAACGTTTCTCTGTGCTCTTTAAAACTTCCCTGCTCTGTAACGCTTCTCTGTGCTCTTTGACGCTTCCCTGCGCTCTTTAACGCTTCCCTATGCTCTTTAAAGCTTCCCTGTGCTCTTTAACGCTTCCCTATGCTCTTTAAAGCTTCCCAATGTTCTTTAAAGCTTCCCTGTGCTCTTTAACGCTTCCCTGTGCTCTTTAACGTTTCTCTGTTCTCTTTAAAACTTCCCTGCTCTGTAACGCTTCTCTGTGCTCTTTGACGCTTCCCTGTGCTCTTTAACGCTTCCATGTGCTCTGTAAAGCTTCCCTATGCTCTTTAAAGCTTCCCTGTGCTCTTTAACGCTTCCCTGTGCTCTTTAACACTTCCCTGTTTTCTTTGAAGCTTCCCTTTTTTTAACACTTTCTTGTACTTATTAACACTTCCTTGTGCTCATTAACGCTTCCCTGTGCTCTTTAACGTTTCTCTGTGTTCTTTAAAACTTCCCTGTGCTCTTTAACGCTTCTCTGTGCTCTTTGACGCTTCCCTGTGCTCTTTAACGCTTCCATGTGCTCTGTAAAGCTTCCCTATGCTCTTTAAAGCTTCCCTGTGCTCTTTAACCCTTCCCTATGCTCTATAAAGCTTCCCTATGCTCTTGAAAGCTTCCCTGTGCTCTTTAACGCTTCCCTGTGCTCTTTAACACTTCCCTGTGTTCTTTGAAGCTTCCCTTTTTTTTAACACTTTCTTGTACTTATTAACACTTCCTTGTGCTCATTAACGCTTTACTGTGCTCTTTAACGTTTCTCTGTGCTCTTTAAAACTTCCCTGTGCTCTGTAACGCTTCTCTGTGTTCTTTGACGCTTCCCTGTGCTCTTTAACGCTTCCATGTGCTCTGTAAAGCTTCCCTATGCTCTTTAAAGCATCCCTGTGCTCTTTAATGCTTCCTTATGCTCTTTAAAGCTTCCCTGTGCTCTTTAACGCTTCCCTGTGCTCTTTAAAGCTTCCCTATGCTCTTTAAAGCTTCCCTGTGCTCTTTAACGCTTCCCTGTGCTCTTTAACACTTCCCTGTGTTCTTTGAAGCTTCCCTTTTTTTTAACACTTTCTTGTACTTATTAACACTTCCTTGTGCTCATTAACGCTTCCCTGTGCTCTTTAACGTTTCTCTGTGCTCTTTAAAACTTCACTGTGCTCTTTAACGCTTCTCTGTGCTCTTTGACGCTTCCCTGTGATCTTAAACGCTTCCATGTGCTCTGTAAAGCTTCCCTGTGCTCTTTAACGTTTCTCTGTGCTCTTTAAAACTTCACTGTGCTCTTTAACGCTTCTCTGTGCTCTTTGACGCTTCCCTGTGATCTTAAACGCTTCCATGTGCTCTGTAAAGCTTCCCTGTGCTCTTTAACGTTTCTCTGTGCTCTTTAAAACTTCACTGTGCTCTTTAACGCTTCTCTGTGCTCTTTGACGCTTCCCTGTGATCTTAAACGCTTCCATGTGCTCTGTAAAGCTTCCCTATGCTCTTTAAAGCTTCCCTGTGCTCTTTAAAGCTACCCTGTGCTCTTTAACGCTTCCCTGTGCTCTTTAACGCTTCTCTGTGATCTAAAACGCTTCTCTGTGCTCTTTAACGCTTCACAAGAAGAACACGGCTAGAGCTTCCTGAATAACATCCTAGTGTTGTGGTGGCCAACGCGGTAACGTCCATGCCAGGGATTAGGGTTCGAGTACTGCTCAGACTCTTAAGTTTCTTTAGTCGCTGCAACCTCACCATCCTTGTGAGCTACGGATGGGGGGAGGGGGGGGGGGTTAAGCCTATAGGTCTATCAGCCGAGTCATCAGCAACCATTACCTGGCTCTCCTTGGTACTACCTTGGATGGAGAGGGGGCTTGGCCGCTGATCATATGTATATATGATCAGTCTCTAGGGCATTGTCCTGCTTGATAGGGCAATGCCACTGTCCCTTGCCTCTGCCATTCATGAGTGGCCTTTAAACCTCTCGCTCTCGATACCCTTTTCTGATTGGAATAGTTTATCTCGATACCCTTTTCTGATTGGAATAGTTAAATCTCGATACCCTTTTCTGATTGGAATAGTTAAATCTCGATACCCTTTTCTGATTGGAATAGTTTATCTCGATACCCTTTTCTGATTGGAATCGTTTATCTCGATACCCTTTTCTGATTGGAATAGTTTATCTCGATACCCTTTTCTGATTGGAATAGTTTATCTCGATACCCTTTTCTGATTGGAATCGTTTATCTCGATACACTTTTCTGATTGGAATAGTTTATCTCGATACCCTTTTCTGATTGGAATAGTTTATCTCGATACACTTTTCTGATTGGAATAGTTTATCTCGATACACTTTTCTAATTGGAATAGTTTATATCGATACACTTCTCAAATTGGAATCGATTATCTCGATACACTTTTCTGATTGGAATAGTTTATCTCGATACCCTTTTCTGATTGGAATAGTTTATCTCGATACACTTTTCTGATTGGAATAGTTTATCTCGATACCCTTTTCTGATTGGAATAGTTTATCTCGATACACTTTTCTAATTGGAATAGTTTATATCGATACACTTCTCAAATTGGAATCGATTATCTCGATACACTTTTCTGATTGGAATAGTTTATCTCGATACACTTTTCTGATTGGAATAGTTTATCTCGATACCCTTTTCTGATTGGAATAGTTTATCTCGATACACTTTTCTGATTGGAATAGTTTATCTCGATACCCTTTTCTGATTGGAATAGTTTATCTCGATACACTTTTCTAATTGGAATAGTTTATATCGATACACTTCTCAAATTGGAATCGATTATCTCGATACACTTTTCTGATTGGAATCGTTTATCTCGATACACTTTTCTGATTGGAATAGTTTATCTCGATACACTTTTTTGATTGGAATAGTTTATCTCGATACCCTTTTCTGATTGGAATAGTTTATCTCGATACACTTTTCTGATTGGAATAGTTTATCTCGATACCCTTTTCTGATTGGAATAGTTTATCTCGATACACTTTTCTGATTGGAATAGTTTATCTCGATACCCTTTTCTGATTGGAATAGTTTATCTCGATACACTTCTCAAATTGGAATCGATTATCTCGATACACTTTTCTGATTGGAATAGTTTATCTCGATACCCTTTTCTGATTGGAATAGTTTATCTCGATACACTTTTCTGATTGGAATAGTTTATCTCGATACCCTTTTCTGATTGGAATAGTTTATCTCGATACCCTTTTCTGATTGGAATCGTTTATCTCGATACCCTTTTCTGATTGGAATAGTTTATCTCAATACACTTTTCTGATTGGAATAGTTTATCTCAATACACTTTTCTAATTGGAATAGTTTATATCGATACACTTCTCAAATTGGAATCGATTATCTCGATACCCTTTTCTGATTGGAATAGTTTATCTCGATACACTTTTCTGATTGGAATAGTTTATCTCGATACCCTTTTCTGATTGGAATAGTTTATCTCAATACACTTTTCTAATTGGAATAGTTTATATCGATACACTTCTCAAATTGGAATCGATTATCTCGATACCCTTTTCTGATTGGAATAGTTTATCTCGATACACTTTTCTGATTGGAATAGTTTATCTCGATACACTTTTCTGATTGGAATAGTTTATCTCGATACACTTTTCTGATTGGAATAGTTTATCTCGATACACTTTTCTGATTGGAATCGTTTATCTCGATACCCTTTTCTGATTGGAATAGTTTATCTCGATACCCTTTTCTGATTGGAATAGTTTATCTCGATACACTTCTCAAATTGAAATCGATTATCTCGATACCCTTTTCTGATTGGAATAGTTTATCTCGATACACTTTTCTGATTGGAATAGTTTATCTCGATACCCTTTTCTGATTGGAATAGTTTATCTCGATACCCTTTTCTGATTGGAATAGTTTATCTCGATACCCTTTTCTGATTGGAATAGTTTATCTCAATACACTTTTCTAATTGGAATAGTTTATATCGATACACTTCTCAAATTGGAATCGATTATCTCGATACCCTTTTCTGATTGGAATAGTTTATCTCGATACACTTTTCTGATTGGAATAGTTTATCTCGATACACTTTTCTGATTGGAATAGTTTATCTCGATACACTTTTCTGATTGGAATAGTTTATCTCGATACACTTTTCTGATTGGAATCGTTTATCTCGATACCCTTTTCTGATTGGAATAGTTTATCTCGATACCCTTTTCTGATTGGAATAGTTAAATCTCGATACCCTTTTCTGATTGGAATAGTTTATCTCGATACCCTTTTCTGATTGGAATAGTTTATCTCGATACACTTTTCTGATTGGAATAGTTTATCTCGATACACTTTTCTGATTGGAATAGTTTATCTCGATACACTTTTCTGATTGGAATAGTTTATATCGATACACTTCTCAAATTGGAATCGATTATCTCGATACCCTTTTCTGATTGGAATAGTTTATCTCGATACACTTTTCTGATTGGAATAGTTTATCTCGATACCCTTTTCTGATTGGAATAGTTTATCTCGATACCCTTTTCTGATTGGAATAGTTAAATCTCGATACCCTTTTCTGATTGGAATAGTTTATCTCGATACCCTTTTCTGATTGGAATAGTTTAACTCGATACCCTTTTCTGATTGGAATAGTTTATCTCGATACCCTTTTCTGATTGGAATAGTTTATCTCGATACACTTTTCTGATTGGAATAGTTTATCTCGATACACTTTTCTGATTGGAATAGTTTATCTCGATACACTTTTCTGATTGGAATAGTTTATCTCGATACCCTTTTCTGATTGGAATAGTTTATCTCGATACACTTTTCTGATTGGAATCGTTTATCTCGATACACTTTTCTGATTGGAATAGTTTATCTCGATACCCTTTTCTGATTGGAATCGTTTATCTCGATACCCTTTTCTGATTGGAATAGTTTACCTCGATACCCTTTTCTGATTGGAATAGTTAAATCTCGATACCCTTTTCTGATTGGAATAGTTTATCTCGATACCCTTTTCTGATTGGAATAGTTTATCTCGATACCCTTTTCTGATTGGAATCGTTTATCTCGATACCCTTTTCTGATTGGAATCGTTTATCTCGATACCCTTTTCTGATTGGAATCGTTTATCTCGATACCCTTTTCTGATTGGAATAGTTTATCTCGATACACTTTTCTGATTGGAATAGTTTATCTCGATACACTTTTCTGATTGGAATCGTTTATCTCGATACCCTTTTCTGATTGGAATCGTTTATCTCGATACCCTTTTCTGATTGGAATCGTTTATCTCGATACCCTTTTCTGATTGGAATAGTTTATCTCGATACACTTTTCTGATTGGAATAGTTTATCTCGATACACTTTTCTGATTGGAATAGTTTATCTCGATACACTTTTCTGATTGGAATAGTTTATCTCGATACCCTTTTCTGATTGGAATAGTTTATCTCGATACCCTTTTCTGATTGGAATAGTTAAATCTCGATACCCTTTTCTGATTGGAATAGTTTATCTCGATACCCTTTTCTGATTGGAATAGTTTATCTCGATACACTTTTCTGATTGGAATAGTTTATCTCGATACACTTTTCTGATTGGAATAGTTTATCTCGATACACTTTTCTGATTGGAATAGTTTATATCGATACACTTCTCAAATTAGAATCGATTATCTCGATACCCTTTTCTGATTGGAATAGTTTATCTCGATACACTTTTCTGATTGGAATCGTTTATCTCGATACCCTTTTCTGATTGGAATAGTTTACCTCGATACCCTTTTCTGATTGGAATAGTTAAATCTCGATACCCTTTTCTGATTGGAATCGTTTATCTCGATACCCTTTTCTGATTGGAATAGTTTATCTCGATACACTTTTCTGATTGGAATCGTTTATCTCGATACCCTTTTCTGATTGGAATAGTTTATCTCGATACCCTTTTCTGATTGGAATCGTTTATCTCGATACACTTTTCTGATTGGAATCGTTTATCTCGATACCCTTTTCTGATTGGAATCGTTTATCTCGATACACTTTTCTGATTCGAATCGTTTATCTCGATACACTTTTCTGATTGGAATCGTTTATCTCGATACCCTTTTCTGATTGGAATAGTTTATCTCGATACACTTTTCTGATTGGAATCGTTTATCTCGATACCCTTTTCTGATTGGAATAGTTTATCTCGA
>NC_090736.1:6614446-6626946 GCF_036898095.1 Palaemon carinicauda | reverse complement strand
CCAGCTAAAAATGTCAACAAATAGTCGGGTTTCATATGATATGGATATCAGGTTATTATAAATGTCGGTTTGCTTACTGTATCAGATGATATAATAGTGTTTTATTATAGTATTATTTATCTTATTTTTGTTATTTATAGTTGGATTTGTGTTTGTAAGTCGAATGTGCGTAAGTCGAATGGTTGTACAGCAAATGGTTGTAAGTCGAATGTTTGTGCGGCGAATGATCGTAAGTCGAATGTTTATGGGTTGAGGACCTGTGACTATCTGTTTTCAAAGACACACGCAAGCGCAAACACACACACACTCTCTCTCTCTCTCTCTCTCTCTCTCTCTCTCTCTCTCAGGTGATGTTTCGATATCCATGGAGTTACCCCATTATAGTTGTTGCCCTATAACTATAACTATTATAAACTATAGTACTTCCCAGACCGAACATATGCATTGAAGTCAACTGTAACGTTGAATGAGATGCATTACATTCTGCCAAGTGACACAATAAATTTCTGCAGATTCAGTCCGCGAGATAAATATTTTTAGATTTCTGTAATGATAAACTCTGCGTCCTTTTTTCCCAGACTTTATTAAGGTGCATGGTGGTTAAATGGTTATGTCTTTTGGCTATCAAAGACAATAGCTATGGCTGGCCTTGACCTGGCTATAAAAGACAGTGGTTACGGCGGGCCCTCACCTGGCTATAAAAGGCAGTGGGGCTTATGAATGGCCTTGACTTGGCTATAAAAGACAGGTGTTATGGCTGGCCTTGTCCTGGCTATAAAAGACAGTGGGGCTTATGAATGGCCTTGACCTGGCTATAAAAGACAGTGGTTATGGCTGGCCTTGTCCTGGTTATAAAAGACAGTGGGACTTATGAATGGCCTTGACTTGGCTATGAAAGAGAGTTGTTATGGCTGGCCTTGTCCTGGCTATAAAAGACAGTGGGGCTTATGAATGGCCTTGACTTGGCTATAAAAGACAGTGGTTATGAATGGCCTTGACCTGTCTATAAAACACAGTGGGGCTTATGAATAGCCTTGACTTGGCTATGAAAGACAGTGGTTATGGCTGGCCTTGACCTGGCTATAAAAGACAGTGGGGCTTATGAATGGCCTTGACTTGGCTATAAAAGACAGTTGTTATGGCTGGCCTTGTCCTGGCTATAAAAGACAGTGGGGCTTATGAATGGCCTTGACCTGGCTATGAAAGACAGTGGTTATGAATGGCCTTGACCTGTCTATAAAACACAGTGGGACTTATGAATGGCCTTGACTTGGCTATGAAAGACAGTGGTTATGGCTGGCCTTGACCTAGCTATAAAAGACAGTGGGGCTTATGAATAGCCTTGACTTGGCTATGAAAGACAGTGGTTATGGCTGGCCTTGACCTGGCTATAAAAGACAGTGGGGCTTATGAATAGCCTTGACTTGGCTATGAAAGACAGTGGTTATGGCTGGCCTTGTCCTGGCTATAAAAGACAGTGGGGCTTATGAATGGCCTTGACCTGGCTATGAAAGACAGTGGTTATGAATGGCCTTGACCTGTCTATAAAACACAGTGGGGCTTATGAATAGCCTTGACTTGGCTATGAAAGACAGTGGTTATGGCTGGCCTTGACCTGGCTATAAAAGACAGTGGGGCTTATGAATAGCCTTGACTTGGCTATGAAAGACAGTGGTTATGGCTGGCCTTGACCTGGCTATAAAAGACAGAGGGCTTATGAATGGCCTTGACTTGGCTATAAAAGACAGTCGTTATGGCTGGCCTTGTCCTGGCTATAAAAGACAGTGGGGCTTATGAATGGCCTTGACCTGTCTATGAAAGACAGTGGTTATGAATGGCCTTGACCTGTCTATAAAACACAGTGGGGCTTATGAATAGCCTTGACTTGGCTATGAAAGACAGTGGTTATGGCTGGCCTTGTCCTGGCTATAAAAGACAGTGGGGCTTATGAATGGCCTTGACCTGGCTATGAAAGACAATGGTTATGAATGGCCTTGACCTGTCTATAAAACACAGTGGGGCTTATGAATAGCCTTGACTTGGCTATAAAAGACAGTTGTTATGGCTGGCCTTGTCCTGGCTATAAAAGACAGTGGGGCTTATGAATGGCCTTGACATGGCTATAAAAGACAGTTGTTATGGCTGGCCTTGTCCTGGCTATAAAAGACAGTGGGGCTTATGAATAGCCTTGACTTGGCTATGAAAGACAGTGGTTATGGCTGGCCTTGTCCTGGCTATAAAAGACAGTGGGGCTTATGAATAGCCTTGACTTGGCTATGAAAGACAGTGGTTATGGCTGGCCTTGTCCTGGCTATAAAAGACAGTGGGGCTTATGAATGGCCTTGACCTGGCTATGAAAGACAGTGGTTATGAATGGCCTTGACCTGTCTATAAAATACAGTGGGGCTTATGAATGGCCTTGACTTGGCTATGAAAGACAGTGGTTATGGCTGGCCTTGACCTGGCTATAAAAGACAGTGGGGCTTATGAATAGCCTTGACTTGGCTATGAAAGACAGTGGTTATGGCTGGCCTTGTCCTGGCTATAAAAGACAGTGGGGCTTATGAATGGCCTTGACCTGGCTATGAAAGACAATGGTTATGAATGGCCTTGACTTGTCTATAAAACAGTGGGGCTTATGAATGGCCTTGACCTGGCTATGAAAGACAGTGGTTATGAATGGCCTTGACCTGTCTATAAAATACAGTGGGGCTTATGAATGGCCTTGACTTGGCTATGAAAGACAGTGGTTATGGCTGGCCTTGACCTGGCTATAAAAGACAGTGGGGCTTATGAATAGCCTTGACTTGGCTATGAAAGACAGTGGTTATGGCTGGCCTTGTCCTGGCTATAAAAGACAGTGGGGCTTATGAATGGCCTTGACCTGGCTATGAAAGACAGTGGTTATGAATGGCCTTGACCTGTCTATAAAATACAGTGGGGCTTATGAATGGCCTTGACTTGGCTATGAAAGACAGCGGTTATGGCTGGCCTTGACCTGGCTATAAAAGACAGTGGGGCTTATGAATAGCCTTGACTTGGCTATGAAAGACAGTGGTTATGGCTGGCCTTGTCCTGGCTATAAAAGACAGTGGGGCTTATGAATGGCCTTGACCTGGCTATGAAAGACAATGGTTATGAATGGCCTTGACTTGTCTATAAAACAGTGGGGCTTATGAATGGCCTTGACCTGGCTATGAAAGACAGTGGTTATGAATGGCCTTGACCTGTCTATAAAATACAGTGGGGCTTATGAATGGCCTTGACTTGGCTATGAAAGACAGTGGTTATGGCTGGCCTTGACCTGGCTATAAAAGACAGTGGGGCTTATGAATAGCCTTGACTTGGCTATGAAAGACAGGGGTTATGGCTGGCCTTTACCTGGCTATAAAAGACAGTGGGGCTTATGAATAGCCTTGACTTGGCTATGAAAGACAGTGGTTATGGCTGGCCTTGATCTGGCTATAAAACACAGTGGGGCTTATGAATGGCCTTGACTTGGCTATAAAAGACAGTTGTTATGGCTGGCCTTGTCCTGGCTATAAAAGACAGTGGGGCTTATGAATGGCCTTGACCTGGCTATGAAAGACAGTGGTTATGAATGGCCTTGACCTGGCTATAAAAGACAGTGGGGCTTATGAATAGCCTTGACTTGGCTATAAAAGATAGTTGTTATGGCTGGCCTTGTCCTGGCTATAAAAGACAGTGGGGCTTATGAATGGCCTTGACTTGGCTATGAAAGACAGTGGTTTTGAATGACCTTGACCTGTCTATAAAACACAGTGGGGCTCATGAATAGCCTTGACTTGGCTATGAAAGACAGTGGTTATGGCTGGCCTTGACCTGGCTATAAAAGACAGTGGGGCTTATGAATGGCCTTGACCTGGCTATGAAAGACAGTGGTTATGGCTGGCCTTGACCTGGCTATAAAAGACAGTGGGGCTTATGAATGGCCTTGACTTGGCTATAAAAGATAGTTGTTATGGCTGGCCTTGTCCTGGCTATAAAAGACAGTGGGGCTTATGAATGGCCTTGACTTGGCTATGAAAGACAGTGGTTTTGAATGGCCTTGACTTGGCTATGAAAGACAGTGGTTTTGAATGGCCTTGACCTGTCTATAAAACACAGTGGGGCTCATGAATAGCCTTGACTTGGCTATGAAAGACAGTGGTTATGGCTGGCCTTGACCTGGCTATAAAAGACAGTGGGGCTTATGAATGGCCTTGACTTGGCTATAAAAGACAGTTGTTATGGATGGCCTTGACCTGGCTTTAAAAGACAGTGGGGCTTTTGAATGGCCTTGACTTGGCTATAAAAGACAGTTGTTATGGCTGGCCTTGTCCTGGCTATAAAAGACAGTGGGGCTTATGAATGGCCTTGACTTGGCTATAAAAGACAGTTGTTATGGCTGGCCTTGTCCTGGCTATAAAAGAAAGTGGGGCTTATGAATGGCCTTGACCTGGCTATGAAAGACAGTGGTTATGAATGGCCTTGACCTGGCTATAAAAGACAGTGGTTACGGCGGGCCCTCACCTGGCTATAAAAGGCAGTGGGGCTTATGAATGGCTTTGACTTGGCTATAATAGAGAGTTGTTATGGCTGGCCTTGTCCTGGCTATAAAAGACAGTGGGGCTTATGAATGGCCTTGACCTGGCTATAAAAGACAGTTGTTATGGCTGGCCTTGTCCTGGCTATAAAAGACAGTGGGGCTTATGAATGGCCTTGACTTGGCTATAAAAGACAGTTGTTATGGTTGACCTTGTCCTGGCTATAAAAGACAGTGGGGGTTATGAATGGCCTTGACCTGGCTGTGAAAGACAGTGGTTATGAATGGCCTTGACCTGGCTATAAAAGACAGTGGTTACGGCGGGCCCTCACCTGGCTATAAAAGGCAGTGGGGCTTATGAATGGCCTTGACTTGGCTATAAAAGACAGTTGTTATGGCTGGCCTTGTCCTGGCTATAAAAGACAGTGGGGCTTATGAATGGCCTTGACCTGGCTATAAAAGACAGTGGTTACGGCTGGCCTTGACCTGGCTATAAAAGACAGTGGGGCTTATGAATGGCCTTGACTTGGCTATAAAAGACAGTTGTTATGGCTGGCCTTGTCCTGGCTATAAAAGAAAGTGGGGCTTATGAATGGCCTTGACCTGGCTATGAAAGACAGTGGTTATGAATGGCCTTGACCTGGCTATAAAAGACAGTGGTTACGGCGGGCCCTCACCTGGCTATAAAAGGCAGTGGGGCTTATGAATGGCCTTGACTTGGCTATAAAAGACAGTTGTTATGGCTGGCCTTGTCCTGGCTATAAAAGACAGCGGGGCTTATGAATGGCCTTGACCTGGCTATAAAAGACAGTTGTTGTGGCTGGCCTTGTCCTGGCTATAAAAGACAGTGGGGCTTATGAATGGCCTTGACTTGGCTATAAAAGACAGTTGTTATGGCTGACCTTGTCCTGGCTATAAAAGACAGTGGGGCTTATGAATGGCCTTGACCTGGCTATGAAAGACAGTGGTTATGAATGGCCTTGACCTGGCTATAAAAGACAGTGGTTATGGCGGGCCCTCACCTGGCTATAAAAGGCAGTGGGGCTTATGAATGGCCTTGACTTGGCTATAAAAGACAGTTGTTATGGCTGGCCTTGTCCTGGCTATAAAAGACAGTGGGGCTTATGAATGGCCTTGACCTGGCTATAAAAGACAGTGGTTATGGCTGGCCTTGACCTGGCTATAAAAGACAGTGGGGCTTATGAATGGCCTTGACTTGGCTATAAAAGACAGTTGTTATGGCTGGCCTTGTCCTGGCTATAAAAGAAAGTGGGGCTTATGAATGGCCTTGACCTGGCTATGAAAGACAGTGGTTATGAATGGCCTTGACCTGGCTATAAAAGACAGTGGTTACGGCAGGCCCTCAGCTGGCTATAAAAGGCAGTGGGGCTTATGAATGGCCTTGACTTGGCTATAAAAGACAGTTGTTATGGCTGGCCTTGTCCTGGCTATAAAAGACAGCGGGGCTTATGAATGGCCTTGACCTGGCTATAAAAGACAGTTGTTATGGCTGGCCTTGTCCTGGCTATAAAAGACAGTGGGGCTTATGAATGGCCTTGACTTGGCTATAAAAGACAGTTGTTATGGCTGACCTTGTCCTGGCTATAAAAGACAGTGGGGCTTATGAATGGCCTTGACCTGGCTATGAAAGACAGTGGTTATGAATGGCCTTGACCTGGCTATAAAAGACAGTGGTTATGGCGGGCCCTCACCTGTCTATAAAAGGCAGTGGGTCTTATGAATGGCCTTGACTTGGCTATAAAAGACAGGTGTTATGGCTGGCCTTGTCCTGGCTATAAAAGACAGTGGGGCTTATGAATGGCCTTGACCTGGCTATAAAAGACAGTGGTTATGGCTGGCCTTGACCTGGCTATAAAAGACAGTGGGGCTTATGAATGGCCTTAACTTGGCTATAAAAGACAGTTGTTATGGCTGGCCTTGTCCTGGCTATAAAAGACAGTGGGGCTTATGAATGGCCTTGACCTGGCTATGAAAGACAGTGGTTATGAATGGCCTTGACCTGGCTATAAAAGACAATGGTTATGGCTGGCCTTGACCTGTCTATAAAAGACAGTGGGGCTTATGAATAGCCTTGACTTGGCTATAAAAGACAGCGGGTCTAGCAATCTCATCCCAAAAAGTCTTTCTCATACCCAGAAGGTTATTAGCCTCTGGAGACACTCAAAGGGCAAAAAGCCAAATCAATTAAATCTGTTTCCATCGGTATAAAACACTGAGATTGAAATATATAGCTGGAAATATGTTTAGATATTTCCTTTTTTAGTAAATAAACCGTATCAAAGAGCCAATACAGACTTGAGCTCTTGTTCCTTAGGTTTATCTAAAAGTTAAAAGAAAATTCTGTCTGCGGAATTGGTGGCTTCTTAAGTTGAAGTGGAAGTGGAAATTACTTGCCCAACTTCAAAGACCTCAAGTGAAGTTTTGAGGCCGAAGTTAGTCCTCCAGAGTTTGTTTCCAAGTTGCTTTTAATTAAGTTGACGAAGCGAGAATTCGTCGGCATCCCTTCCGAATAACAATAACTGGACCACTGAAAAAACAAACCATGGGCATGTTGTGGGTCATCAAAAACAGAGAACATCACGTCTCTATTGTGTGTGTGCGTGTGTGCGTTAGGTTGGCCAGGGCACCAGCCACCCGTTGAAATACTACCCCCATAGAGTTATGGGGTCCTTTGACTGGCCAGGCAGTACTGCACTGGATCCTTCTCTCTGGTTACGGTTCTTTCTCTTTGCCTACATATACGCCGAATAGTCTGGCGTATTCTTTACAGATTCTCCTCTGTCCTCATACACCTGACAACACTGAGATTACTAAATAATCTTCTAGGAGAAGGACGCTCCAAAATCAAAACATTGTTCTCTAGTCTTGGGTAGTGCCATAGCCTCTGTACCATGGTCTTCCACTGTCTTGGGTTAGAGTTCTCTTGCTTGAGAGTACACTCAGGCACATTATTCTATCAGATTTCTCTTCCTCTTGTTTTGTTAAGGTTTTCATAGTTTATATAGGAAATATTCATTATAATGTTGTTGCTGTTCTTAAAATATTTTATTTTTCCTTATTTCCTTTCCTCACTGGGATATTTTCCCTGTTGGGGCCCCTGGGCTTAGAGCTTCCTGCTTTTCCAACTAGAGTTGCAGCTTAGCAAATAATAATAATAATAATAATAATAATAATAATAATAATAATAATAATAATAATAATGGATGGAATAACTACGTTTTGATAAAAACAGAATCCCATTTTACACTGATCCCTGACCAGCCTAAGGCAAGAATCCTTTCATTTTCCTCTGTTCAACTCTGGAGTCCTTTAAAAATAGATCTAAATATAGAAAGTTTCCAAAAAGGCCTGGTGTGGACCCCCAAGCACCAACTTTAGTCACTTATTGAACCATCCAAAGACTCAACCTAGAGTAAAGGAAGAAATAACTATCGCTAGAGAATTGTGGGGTCCTTTGACTGGCCAGACAGTACTAAATTGGATCCTTCTCTCTGGTTACGGTTCATTTGACCTTTGCCTACACATACATCGAATGTTCTGGCTTATTCTTTACATATTCTCCTTTGTCCTCATACACATGACAACACGAGATGACCAAACAATTCTTCTTCACCCAAGGGGTTACTGTACCATAGACAAGCTTATTGTGAAGTAGCTAGTAATAATAGCCTTTTAGAAGCGTTATAATCATCATGAAGGATGTCTGAGGAAAGAACTCACAGTAGGTGGAAATAATTTTGATAGGAATCTACGTCTCGACCCTCTTTTATACTACCGCCATTTTCGAAGGTTGTGTATCCCTAACAGTAGGGTTAGGATCTACGTCTCGACCCTCTCTTATATTACCGCCATATTCGAAGGTTGTGGATCCCTAACAGTAGGGTTGGGATCTACGTCTCGATCCTCTCTTAAATTACCGCCATTTTCGAAGGTTGTGGATCCCCAACTGTAGGGTTGGGATCTACGTCTCGACCCTCTCTTATATTACCACCCTTTTCGAGGGTTGTGGATCCCATGTGACGGTTAACGGTTTCATATGGCTTCAAGCACAGACAAATATATTGATTCAATCACTAAGTCGTACTATGAAATGTATCTTGTAATAAGAGGCTCGAATTACATTCCTGAATATCTACCCCCGCCAACGAAGTTGGAAGGAGGTTATCTTTTACCACCGTTTTTGTGTTTGTTTGTATGTTTGTGAACAGCTTCCTGGCCATAATTTTAATCGTACAGTTAAGAAACTTGCAGGGATTAACTACTATGTAGAAAGCTGGATATGATTAAATTTTGGAAGGTCAAGGTCGCGGTCAAGCAAACTGTCCAATTCACGTAATCAGCCATAGGATTGGACATCGTTGTCACAGTCTTAAAACTTGGTTCATATAGGAGTGTATTTAAGTCTAAGCCAGTTAATACATGTTAAGGTCAAATATCAAGGTCAAGCAAAAGGTCGAGAAATAAGCTGCCGCAGCGGAGGTTTGCTCTCTACTGAGTGCCCCTTTAGTTTATTATGCCATTGGGGTAAGCAGTAAGTAAACTACTTGGTATTGAATAAAAAAAAATGTGGTATTTAAGGAATTTTACTTTTCTGCGGAAAAAGAACTTATCTGTGAGGTGTTAAAGTCAGTGTAATTATGAAAGAGAAGAACGGAGATGAATTAATCTGTAGGATCTAAAATGTCAAGAAAATTGTTTGGGATTAGTTGAACACTATTGTACACACGTGTCAGTTCAAGGATTGCGTAGGTAAATCAGACTTGCAATGGTGAATGAATATAATACCTAATTTGGAAAAAAGTAAATGAGAATGAAAATGCCACTTTATTGAATAGTTCGTATTTGGCTCGTCTTGATACCCTTGAAAACAAAGTTGTGCTATGCCATATAAAAGCAAGTGAATTTAATCGGAATTTCTCCGTAAAAATATACTGTTCTCAGCCGTATTTCAGTAAAATACAGGCGACCGTAATTTTACCCTACTTTGTTGTATCATTTTACGGGTTGGTGACCGTAATATCACTCATTTACTTATATATTTCCGTTTTTAAAATGGTAAAAATCTTGGAATAAATGATGCCAGGCATTTACCGTGTTTATAATAAAAAATTTTAACATTGAAGGACAGTGGATGAACATGGAAAGCTGCAGGATAAGAAAATGATATCATATATTATTTTTGGAATGGGTAAAGGTTGAAAATAATTATTCTTTTTACGAACTGGAAAGAAAAACCACATAAACTTATAAAAGAGTTTGAAAGTGTAACAATGCACGTGCCATTTGGCCTTTTTTTCTCTAGAGCCATAATACTTTAAGGGAAAAAGTCTCTTGAAAAAAAAAAAAAACTTTTTAATAAAATTATTCTGAAGTTGCATTTCGAAAATAGCCAATTAGTTACACGCGACATTTCAAGATTTAATTCACAAAGGAAGAGAGTCTAAAGCTTTTAGAAAACATTGGAAAATGCAATTACTTTGTAAAGACTTAAATGGTGAGTTCATTATGGGATATGTTCCAATAGTCTTACATGCTGCAATCCTATTACGATATGAAATACTGACATAAAAGAAGACAGAAAAAGACAAATAACGACTTGCAGTTTTCGAGGGCTCTATCATGTATTTTTTTTTTTTTGAGGTTTGGTAAATAAATTCAAGTGCCAAATGTAGATGAAATCATGATGACGGGTACGTGGAGATGGTTTAGGGCATGCTCTTCGTACTCCCTAAAAGAGATTAGATCACCAAACCTTCAGCTGGGCTCCACAAGGCACTAGAAGAGTTGGAAGACCCGGGCCTACATGGCTGAGGACTGTGAAGTGCGAAGTAGGAGATGATGAATGGAGAAGTATTAAATTAAAAGCTCAAGATAGAGACGACTGGCGAAATCTAACCCAGGCCCTTTACGTCAATAGGCGTATGATGATGATGGTGATGATGATGAATTAAACCAATTCTGGATAATCTAATGAAACTAGAGTAGATACTAAAAAAAGAGCAGTGGAACCTGTAAAATATGACAGAGGCAGAAATAACTTCTTAATAATAACGGTCATGACAGACTATTTCATATCCAATGTAATTCTCTGAAATTGAGATTAAATTTATCTAGTCAATATTCATTTACTGTTTGGGGTGTGGTGGCTGATTGGTATCGTCCCTGATTGGAGAACGCCAGACTGCGGTTCGAGTCCCGCTCAAACTCGTTAGTTCCTTTGGTCGCTGCAACAGCACCATCCTTTTGAGCTAAGGATGGGGGTCGTTTAGGGGAGCCTATAAGTCTATCGTACGAGTCATCAGCAGCCATTACCTGGTCCTCCTTGGTCCTAGTTTGGGTAGGGAGGGGGCTTGGGTGCTGTTCATATGTACATATGGTCAGTCTCTAGGGCACTGTCCTGCTTGATAGGGCAGCCACTCGCGAAATCATTTATCCAATTTATCGTTAGATTAATCATCCCCGATTTTCTAAAGGCGGCTTTAAACAGTCAAACGGTTCGTTGAACGCGGTTCGACAGACAAGTGTTTGAAGATGTTCGAACGTGTGAACGGGGTATTTGGTTGTCGAACACGTTCGTAGAACGGTTCGAAGAAAGTCTGTTCTCGCCTGACCTTTGTGGGCGGAGCTTCATTGTCCACAAACCTGATGCATTTGTGGGTGACTCCACCTCTTCGAACCGTTTGATAAGCAGGTTCGACAACCGAGTTCGACGAACCGTTCGATCCTGAAAACCCCGCTTCACTCTACTTTGGAATCTGCCAATCACTGAGGTGTAGAAGCCAGGTACAAACGCTGCTCAGAAATGATGGTTCTAATTGATAACATGGTTGAACAATTATCATTTGCAACACAAAATTATAAAAGATTCTCTAAAAGATTTGTTAGAGCAAAGTTATATAAACCTTTGTCACTTCATATGAATATATTTATACATAATTTATAATAGGTATAAATACATAATATATATATATATATATATATATATATATATCATATGAGTTATGTACACACACACACACACATATATATATATATATATATATATACACATATATATACATATACATATACATATATATTTGTATATGTATAGGTTTGTATATATACGGTATACAGACAAACACACACACACTCATATATATATATATATATATATGTGTGTGTGTGTGTGTGTGTATACCTAATATTTTTGTTTCTAACATATATGTGTATATTTGTATGAGTTTTTGTGCGTCAGAGAGAGAGAGAGAGAGAGAGAGAGAGAGAGAGAGAGAGAGAGAGAGAGAGTTAGGTTCTCTACTTTCGTATATGAAATTGTCGAAACGAAAAGTTTTATTCTTTACATCAATCCTAAACATTTGAAATTGCATGAAAAGAAATAAACAGCAAAGATGTCTCTCTAACGATGAATAAAACCAGTCCATTGAAAGTAAAAAAAAGAAAAAAAAATTCTTTTCAGCAATACTTTTTTTTTTTCACACACGTATCTGGACGTCCCATAACCTATCTCGCTCAACACACGAGTCCAGGTGTACATGTAAAAGACAAACAAGGGAAGAAAGGAAAAAAGAAAAAATGGAAAGGGGACCTGAAAGGCCAGGAACTAACGAAGACCATAAAGAGAAAGGAATGGAAAAGAGAATAGAAAAATCCTTGTATCTGCTTTTTAAGGAATAATGAAAGTGTAGTCGTAAATATATTACTTCAGGGCGTCCATTTATTCGGCAAAATTCCAATCTCTTTATTTCATCATAGCAGAAATCATGTAGCATGATAGGTATAAAAGAGAGAGAAAGAGAGAGAGAGAGAGAGAGAGAGAGAGAGAGAGAGAGAGAGAGGGGGGGGGGATCTATGACGACTTCCAGAGTACGTTTCTGGTTCTAAATTATTACGGAATAATAATAATAATAATAATAATAATAATAATAATAAT
>NC_090736.1:6599446-6609446 GCF_036898095.1 Palaemon carinicauda | reverse complement strand
CTTATGTCATAGTGACACCAGTGACCCCTGTGACCTTGACCTTGGGGTGACCTTGACCAAAATTTAATCAGTTCTTCCATACACATTGGGGAACTACTTGGCCAAGTTTGAAGTGATTCCGTGTAGAAATGTGGCCTCTACGTTGTCCACAGACAGACAGACAAACAGAGAAACAAACAAACAAACAAACAAACAAACAAACAAACAAACAAACCGAACCGAAAACATACCCTCCTGGCGGAGGTAATGATAATAATAATAATAATAATGATAATAATAATAATTTTTTGTCTGGATTCTATCAAGAAAGAAAATCATAATTTCTATCTATAGTATCACATTTGATACTATCAACAACAACAACAACAACACAAAAATAATAATAATAAAAATAATAATGACAATAATAAATTTTTGTCTGGATTCTATCAAGAAAGAAAATCATAATTTCTATATATAGTATCAAATTTGATACTATCAACAACAACAACAACAACAACAACAACAATAATAATAATAATGATAATAATAATAATAATAATAATAATAATAATAATAATAATAATAATAATAATAATAATTTTTGTCTGGATTCTATCAAGAAAGAAAATTATAATTTCTATCTATAGTATCATATTTGATACTCTCAACAACAACAACAACAACAACAACAACAAAAATAATAATAATAATAATAATAATAATAATAATAATAATAATAATAATAATAATAATAATAATAATAATAATAATAATTTTGTCTGCATTCTATCAAGAAAGAAAATCATAATTTCTATCTAGGGTAAAGTAAAATCGTATATTTTTACATATTTTATAAGAGGATTTACGAGTTTTATTACAAATGAAATTAAAAATAAAAGTAAACTTAGCATCTATGGTAAGCCTAAAAAAAAATGGTCCTATCTTTCAAAATTTTTATAGGAGCCATAATCAAAGAAATAAAATTTCAAAGGGATAAAAGATAAAAAAACGTAGAATTGAGAAATGTAATTGGAATTATTTTGAGCAGGAATGCAAAGTATGGCTACATAAGACTTTTTTTATTATAATACTTTTTATTATCAGAACATCAATGAATAACTTTAAACTATCACCTAATTCGACACCTCAGCTCATAAGTCAATTACTAAAGTCTAGTGCTTTATTATTATTATTATTATTATTATTATTATTATTATTATTATTATTATTATTATTATTATTATTATTATTACAATAATAATAATAATAATAATAATAATAATAATAATAATAATAATAATAATAATAATAATAATAATAATAATAATAATAATTATCATCATCATTATCATTATTATTATTATTATCATTATTATTATTATTATTATTATAACGATGAAGCAAATACCATTAAACTAATACTCCTTAACCGTATGTCTTGAAGGATTGTTTGAATGCCATGAAGCCATTAAAGGTTAAAAAGGCCATTCATGAATGGCAGACGCAAGGGACAGTGACATTGCCCTAGCAAGCAGGACAATACCCTAGAGGCTAATCATAAATACAAATGATCAGCGTCCGAACCTCAACTCCATCCAAGCTAGGACCAAGGAGGGCCAGGCTATGGCAGCTGATGACTCACCAGATAGGCCTATAGAGTCCCACAACATCCCTCCTCATCCTTAGCTCATAAGAATGGTGAGGTTGCAGCAACCAAAGGAACCTGTGAGTTTGAGCGGACCTCAAACCCCAGTCTGGCGATTAATTGTCAGGGACGTTACCAAGTAGGCCACTACAACCTCAAGCAATTAAATGTTGAGAGAGAGAGAGAGAGAGAGAGAGAGAGAGAGAGAGAATATCTCACGTGATATTTGAAAACAATTAAAATGTTGGGGGAGAGAGAGAGAGAGAGAGAGAGAGAGAGAGAGAGAATATCTCACGTGATATTTCAAAACAATTAAAATGTTGAGAGAGAGAGAGAGAGAGAGAGAGAGAGAGAGAGAGAGAATATCTCACGTGATATTTTGAAACAATTAAAATGTTGACAGAGAGAGAGAGAGAGAGAGAGAGAGAGAGAGAGAATATCTCATGTGATATTTTAAAACAATCAAAATGTAGAGAGAGAGAGAGAGAGAGAGAGAGAGAGAGAGAGAATATCTCACGTGATATTTTAAGACAATTAATATGTTGAGAGAGAGAGAGAGAGAGAGAGGAGAGAGAGAGAGAGAGAGAAAGCAGAACAATTCCCAGGTTCTAATTAAATAGACTATGAATATATATTACCCGCCGCCCGATATTGATGGAATTCCCGATAGATTCCCAGATTCCCAGATTCCTATTCCAACCTTCATCTGTTAATAAAGAAGACTTTAAAAAAAGTGAAATCAATCAGAATTCCAGGCGAGATGACGTTTGTTTTAATTAATCTTTGGAATGCAAGATGCTAAAAAGCCACTTAAAAATAAGATATCGACTTTTCAAAATAGAATGAAGTCAGAGATAGCTTTATGCAGTTGTAGGAAACATTGGGGGAAAATTGAACTATGAAGATGTGTTTTTTTTTTTTTTTTTTTTAAATATAATCATTCCGAATATATTATTTATACCCTACTGCGTCCCTACCCTTTGGGAGCCTTAGTCGACAGCCATTGCCTGGCCCTACTGGGTCCTACCTTGGGGAGCTTTAGTCAGCAGTCGTTGCCTGGCCCTACTGGGTACTACCTTGGGGACCCTTAGTCAACAGTCATTGCCTGGCCCTACTGGGTACTACCTTGGGGAGCCTTAGTCAGCAGCCATTGCCTGGCCCTACTGGGTCCTACCTTGGGGACCCTTAGTAAACTGACATTTCCTGGCTCTACAAGGTACTACCTTGGGGAACATTAGTCAACAGTCATTGCCAGGCAATCCTGGGTCCTACCTTGGGGAGCCTTAGTCAGCAGTATTGTTATTATTATTACTAGCAAAGCTACAACCCTAGCTGGAAAAGCTAGATGCTATAAGCCCAAGGGCTCCAACAGGGAAAAATAGCTTAGCGAGGAAAGGAAATAAGCAAATAAGTAAACTATAGAAGAAGTAATGAACAATTGAAAATAAAATGTTCTAAAAACTTTAACAACATTAAAACAGATATTTCATGTATAAACTATAAAAAGATTTATGTCAGCCTGTTCAACATTAAAAAATTTGCTGCAAATTTGAACTTTTGACGTTCTACTGAATAAAAAGATTTGGGAATAAGAAAAAAAAAATCAAGTGAAAGTTTTTGAATATAGAAATATCTCATTTACAGAATAAAATAATTTGATATGAATACATGAAATAGTCAGAAGGCGTGGATATTTTTTTAATATATTACAAAGAAGAATAATTTATTCGAAAAAAAATACCATAAACAATATTAATATTATTCAGATACGTTAAATATAGATGAAAAGATTGTCTCGAAAAATCTCGAAAAGAATATGAGTGTGTTTAATGTTTTTGTAATACAAAGTGGGTATATAAAAATTATATATTTTTTTTGATAAACTCCTAAAGCCATTACAATAAATGTAATAACATCAAAATAGGTTAAGGTTAAATATACTGTAGTATCCAAGGTTTTTTGGGAAATGTTTAAAGTAAAGGATATCTTTTCTACAGGTAATCAGTGATGCGATATATAATTTGAATTGTAAAAACGCAACAATGGCGTAAGTAATTGTCTTTTAGAATAACCTAACTAATAATAATAAATCAATAATAAATAATAATTAAGATAATAAATGATAATAATACAACAATAAAATTGTAACAAAATAAAAATAAAAGATAATAAATAAAATGAAAACTTTTGAGTTTTCCATTTTCATTTTATGATCGATAAATGAAAATCTGATAAAGACTCATCATTTATGTAACATAGGCCTCTTTTCTTCTTTTTTTCTGGGCTGCTTTCCCTAATGGATTCTGAAGGTTTAAAGGTTTAAAGGCCGCTCATGAATGGCAAAGGCAAGGGACAGTGACATTGCCCTATCAAACAGGAAAATGCCCTAGAGACTGACCATATATACATATGATCAGCTCCTAAGTCCCCTCTCCACCCAAGCTAGGACTAAGGAGAACCAGGAAATGGCTGCTGATGACTCAGCAGATAGACCTATAGGCTTCCCCAAACGCCATATCTTTAGCTCACAGGTGTGTGAGGTTGCAGCGACCAAAAAAAACTTCTGTTTCCATAACTGAGGTGTAGCTAAGTATGTAATAATATTGATAATGAAAGTAATAACAATAAAGACAATAATTGTAATAATGATATTGATGATAATTAAAAAAAAAAAAAAAAACATGTTTGGTTAGTTACAGATATGCATTTCTGATGTAAGGCAGGGGCTCATAGTGTTTCAGCAGACTACTACTACTACTACTACTACTACTACTACTACTACTACTACTACTACTAATAATAATAATAATAATAATAATAATAATAATAATAATAATAATAATAATAATAATAATAATGATATATAGAAATCAATTGCATGTAAGTCTTTCACTTCTTACCAGAACACGATTCATATATAGGATGAGCAATAAAGAGGGACAAATGAATGTCAAGACATTTTAGGGATCTGATCACGTAAAACTTAAACAATTCCCACTTTTGGGAATTAAATGGAATTTTCTATTACAGCGTCTCCCCTTAGAAAAGATTCCCATACGGTCAGTTTATGGAAATTTGGGCAATTAAGAATAATTCATTCATTCATAAGAGTGCTCTGATTGTATATATTTGAAATAGTGGAATCCTTTAATAAGTCCTACGGATAAATGGACCATTTCTTCCTCATTAATGAATCCTACGGATAAATGGACCATTTCTTCCTCATGAATGAATCCTACGGATAAATGGACCATTACATCCTCAAAGATAATACAAAATGTCCAAATCAATTAAGGATCGCGAGTTAAAGGTTTCTACATATAAATTTATAAGGAAAAGTATCTTCTTAAAGGTTTAAAGTTTTAAAGACCGCTCATGAATGGCAGAGGCAAGGGACAGTGACATTGTCCTATCGAGCAGGACAATGCCCTACAGACTGACCATATTTACATTTAACAGGCGCCAAAGCCTCTTCTCCATCCAAGCTAGGACCAAGGAGGGCCAGGCAATGGCTGCTGATGACTCAGCAGATAGACCTATAGGCTCTCCTAAACCCCCCATCCTTAGCTCACAAGGTTGGTAAGGTTGCAGCGACCGAAGGAACTAATGAGTCTGAGCGGGACTTGAACCCCAGACTGGCGTTACACCAGTCAGGGACGTTACCGCATCGGATATCACAACTTGTCGATATCATAACGTAAAAGGTCGAGTAATAACATTATAAAGCGAATGTTTTATACTGGTGATTAGATGCGGAGAGGAAAGGAAAAAATGTAGCAGCAGGAAGGGACAATTGAATATTTACCTCCGCCAACAAAGTTGGAAGGGGCTTATGTTTTACTCCATGTTTGTGTGTGTGTTAGTGAAGATCTCCCTGGACACAATTTTAATCGTAGTGTAATGAAATCTGCAGGGATTAACTGTTATGTAAAAAGCAGGAATTGATTACATTTTGGAAGGTTAAGGTCAAAGGTCAAGGTCACGGTAAAGGAAAATGTCTAATTCACGTAATCAGCCATAAGTTTGGACATCGTTGTTACAGAGACTTCAAACTTGGTTGATATTTTAGTGTATGAAAATTAACGCCAATTAATACATATTAAGGTCAGAGGTCAAAGGTCAAGGTCAAGCAGAAGGTCGAAAAATAGGCTGCTGCGTCGGAGGTCTGCGCTCTACTGAGTGCCCCTCTAGTTAGGTCTTTGGTTGACAAAGGAATAACAAAAGAAGATTGTTGGCTACCAAATTCAAAAAATATGATTTTAATATATGTATTAATAAAAATAGTGGGTTAGAGTTTTTAATAAATCTTTCTGAGAATTTTGAAGCACATAATTTATTTAAGTAAAATTCAGCTTATTCATGATTGAATTACATACTAATTTGGAATAAACTATTTGAGGAACTCAAAAAAAAAAGAAAAAAAAAAATCTGGATAAAATAAAATTATGTTAATTTAGTCCTAAAATTTTAGTTAAACTATAAGTTTTCTAATTGTTTTTTAAAGCAAAAACTAAGCAATATGATTTTGATAAGCATTCAAAAAAATATATAAACTAGAAACGCTCAAAATTATATAAAATAGTGTTATAATAGTAACGACAAATTGAACAGTACATTCAGCTAAGTACGTTTTACTATTATTATTATTATTATTATTATTATTATTATTATTATTATTATTATTATTATTATTATTATGGGAAGCTTACAAAAGCTTAAAAGAATATATTGATTATTTCTTTATCGAAAAAAAGAACATTAAGGTAGCAGTAATTTACTTGTGTTATGGCTTTAAATGTAGCAGTTATTATTATTATCATTATTATTATTATTATGATTATTATTTTTATTATTTTTTATTTATTCTTTTTTTTTTAATTATTATTATTACTTGCTAAGCTACAATCCTCGCTGGAAAAGCAGGATGCTATAAGCCCAGGGGCTCCAACAGAGATAATAGCAGTCCAGTGAGGAAAGGAAACAAGGAAAAATAGAATATTTTAAGAATAGTAACAACATCAAAATAAATATTTCCTATGTAAACTATAAAAACTTTAATAAACTTTAATAAAATTTTGTGCGTATAAATACAACAATTTAGACGACTCGGGGCATCATAGCTAGCAACAACAGATGTTTGAAAATATGCAACTAAGGCGTTGGGCACAATTGGCCGTACTACCAGCTACGGGGGTTACACGGGCAAAATTTGTGTGAAATCATGGGTGTGACGCAAGGGGCACACAACAGTCTTCGACCTCGTATAGCCTGCCGTATACCAGCCGCAGAATCTTCACTCGCTGCACTAAAATGTTTTGCGGCAATCAAGAAAATTTGTAGTCGCAGACAGGATGCACGTCTGACGCAAGTAAGCCGTGCGCGTGACTTACGTGCAACTTACGTGCCGTAGGATTTTCTGTGACATGATCTCCGCACATTGGTCGTGCGTGTAATTTGCGTGTAACTTGCATCACAAGTAAGAGCCACGCACGTTTGTCGTACGGAATTAAAGGAAGTAGGAGCAGATTCTGCGGCTGGTATACGGCGGGCTACGAGGTCAAAGACTGTTGTGTGCCCCTTGCGTCACACCCCCAATTTCACACACATTTTGCCCGTATACCCCACGTAACTGGTAGTACGGCCAGTTGTGCCCAAGGCCTTACATCGCAGGAGTTCAGGGCTACGACTGAAAAATTCCCAGACACGTACGGCTAAAAAATTCGCAGGGGGAGTTGTGCCCAACGCCTAATGCAAGCAAATGTTCGGTGTAAATGTCGCTGTCTTGGGTTAGAGATCTCTTGCTTGAGGATAATTTCGGCCACACTATTCTATCTTGTTTCTTTTCCTCTTGTTATTTTGAAATTTTTATCCTCTAGTTACTTTCAAGTTTTTATAGTTCTAACATTATTGTCCTTAAACTTCTCTGTAGTTTTTACTTATTTCCTTTCCTTACTGGGCTATTATCCCTATTGGATCCTTCGGGCTTATAGCATCCTTATTTTCCAATTAGGGTTGTAGCTTAGCAAGCGATGATAATAATAATAATAATAATAATAATAATAATAATAATAATAATAATAATAATATATTCGCAGCTTTTCATAGATCGCAAATGCTGAGGTACGATATTTTTCGCTGTTCTTGGATTGCAGTAATTTCAACCTAAGTATGCGGTACGTTATACCTCGAAGAATCATATAATAATGAATAGACAAGTCTTAAATCTACAAGGTCTTATTTGAATAGATTAATGGATTATTCTTACATTTTTAGAGATCATAAAGTTGAGTGTCGAGTTCTATCTTCGCGGTTTTTACCTTCGCGATACAGAGAACTGTATAACCTACTTAGTAAAAAATCATGGACTCATGGATTTGCAATAAACGAGAGAGAGAGAGAGAGAGAGAGAGAGAGAGAGAGAGAGAGAGAGAGGAGAGAGAGGAGAGAGAGAGAGAGAGAGAGAGAGAGAGTTTGCAATTTGCTTGATGATATTGCAATAAAATATTTAGTATTGAAGAGATGCATAATTAAGCTCATTAGGGTGCAAGAAATTCGTGGAAAAAATCTAAGTTCTTTCGATAATTCATCCAGGAAGGGACTAAGTACGTTTTATTATTATTATTATTATTATTATTATTATTATTATTATTATTATTATTATTATTATTATTATTATTATTATTATTATTATTGGTTTCTTAAGGAAACTGATTTCCTAACTAATTGCATCATGAAACCTATTTAACATCTTACTTCATGTTCCATGTCACATTGTTCCTTTTCATTGAGTCTGTAACGAGCAAAATGGCGAATGAACACAATGAAAACGAAGAGAGAAGTCTTAGTCTTAAAAGTCTTAACCTTAGAAGTCTTAACCTTATTAATCTTAGGTTTAGAAGTCTTAGTCTCAGACGTCTAAGCTTTAGAAATCTAAGCCTTAGAAGTCTTAGCCTTAAAAGGCTTAGCATTAGAAAGCTTAGCCTTATAAGTCTCAGGTCTTAGAAGTCTTACCCTTAGAGTTCTTAGTCTTAGAAGTCTTAGTCTTAGAGAGCCTTAGCAGTCTTAGTTTTAGAAAGTCTTAGCCTTACAAATCTTAGCCTTAGAAGTCTTATTCATAGAAGTCTTAGCCTTTAAAGTCTTAGTCTTAGAAAGTCTTAGTCTGACAAGTCTTAGCCTTAAAAGGCTTAGCATTAGAAAGCTTTATAAGTCTCAGGGTCTTAGAATTCTTAGCCTTAGAGTTCTTAGTCTTAGAAGTCTTAGTCTTAGAAAACCTTAGCAGTCTTAGTCTTAGAAGGCTTAGCCTTACAAATCTTAGCCTTAGAAGTCTTATTTATAGAAGTCTTAGCCTTAAAAGTCTTAGTCTTAGAAGTTTTTAGTCTGACAAGTCTTAGCCTTAGCAGTGTTAGCCTTAGGAGTCTTATCCTTGGAAGGCTTAGTCTTAGAAGTCTTAGAGGACTTAATCTTAGAAGTCTTAGCCTTAGAAGTCTTTAGCAGTAAAAGTCTTAGCCTTAGAAGTCCTTAGCAGTAAAAGTCTTAGCCTTAGAAGTCTTAGAGGACTTATTCCTTAGAAGACTTAGCCTTAGAAGTCCTATCAATAGAAGTCTTAGTCATAAAAGTCTTAGCCTTAGCACTCTCAGTCTTAGAAATCTTAGCCTTAGAATTCTTAGCCTCAGAAGTCTCAGCCTTATAATTCTTGGCATTAGAAGTCTTAGTCTTAGAAGTTTTAGTCTGACAAGTCTTAGCCTTAGCAGTGTTAGCCTTAGGAGTCTTATTCTTAGAAGTCTCAGAGTACTTAATCTTAGAAGTCTTAGCCGTAAAAGTCTTAACCTTAGAAGTCTTAGTCTTAGAAGTCTTAGTCTTAGAATTCTTAGCCTCAGAAGTCTCAGCCTTATTAATTCTTGGCCTTAGAAGTCTTAGGTCTTGGAAGTCTTAGCCTTAGAAGTCTTAGTCTGACAAGTCTTAGCTTTAGCAGTGTTAGCCTTAGGAGTCTTATTCTTAGAAGTCTCAGAGTACTTAATCTTAGAAGTCTTAGCCGTTAAAAGTCTTAGCCTTAGAAGTCTTAGCCTTATAGGTCCTAGCCTTAGAAGTCTTAGTCTTAGAAGTCTTAGTCTTAGAATTCTTAGCCTCAGAAGTCTCAGCCTTATAATTCTTGGCCTTAGAAGTCTTAGCCTTAGAAGTCTTAGTTAGCAGTGTTAGCCTTAGGAGTCTTATTCTTAGAAGTCTTAGAGTACTTAATCTTAGAAGTCTTAGAGTACTTAATCTTAGAAGTCTTAGCCGTAAAAGTCTTAGCCTTAGAAGTCTTAGTCTTACAAGTCTTAGTCCTTACAAGTCTTAACCCTTAGAAGTCTTAGTCTAAGAAATCTTAGCCTTAGA
>NC_090736.1:6576946-6594446 GCF_036898095.1 Palaemon carinicauda | reverse complement strand
CACGTGTATTACATGGCACCCCCTCTAAAAAAGATATATATGCGAAATAGGGTGACCTACCCTAGAGAGGCCAACTGTAGATGAGTCATCTTGCAGGAGATAACGCTGGTTTTTAGGCGTTCAAAGGAGACCCAGTCTTCTTTGCTACTAATATTAATTAAGTAAGCGATGGATAACGAGGAAAGGATCCATGTCAGGGGGGCTGTCAGCAGTGGTGGCTTGAAAGTTCAGTGGGCACGAAGACATGCGTTGCTGTGTTTAAATCTTTCGATATGTGTTGCTTCGCTAGGGGCTTGTATGTCTGGCGGTAGGGAGTAAATTTCCACACAACGTTACGTATGGGATGAAGATTGTCGGAGATTGCAGACAGGGAAAAATCAAGCAGGAACGACCAACGGGTCACTATACCCCACTTCAGCTGCGTCCTTAGGAGCGGTCCTGAAAACAAGGAGGACCCAGGGAAGCTAAGTAAACCAGTTGGAGTTATTTCAGTGGGACATTAAAGCTGCTTTGGGGGTGCGATAAAAAGGTTCAACTATTCCGTTGGCTGCTAGGTTGCAAGTGGTTGTCTGATGTAGGGTGATGACTAAGAGAATTGCTAATGATATCCACAATTAAGAGGTGTCAGAAGTTATATGCTTAAGGATATAAAATCTCACTATCTACCCTGAGAGTAAGATGGATGTACATGGGGTGGATAATGAAGTTTGTATGGGGATGACTTTTAGGCCACTAACTTGAGTGGTTAGTGCCGGTAAAAAGGGTAACAATGTACTTGTGATGTGGGTAGGGCACCTAATACATTGAGTGAATGTGGCCAATATGACGATGAGGTTGAGGAAAGGTGCATTTATTGTACTGGCACGGGACCCAATCCTTAGCGTGAAATTAGACTTGAGTAGATGCACAGTAGATCAGAGCGAGGGATGTGAGAAGACAATGGATAAAATCAAACACCTGGTTGGTGCATGCTGGCAGGTATCCATAGTCGTGGCCTACCAGTACCGACGTTACAAAGGAAGGTGGCGTTGGAATTGTTGAGGGCGACGTCTTCTCAGCGGAAAGATGAGCAGGATGATCTGTATGCTTGGTACTCTGAATCTCTTCGTTGGGCTTCTGCCAAGATATTGCAATTTAATCCCAGGTGAATGGTAGGCAATGTGTTTCTTGATTGGGCATCGGAAATGAGATTCATTTTCCCAGGGACGTGTTGAAGGTACAGTTGTATTCAGCCATGACAAAGAGATGTTGGCGATGACACACGGACCGGGCACCGGACTGTTGAGTGAAGGAAAGTACAAGAGGCATGTGGTCCATGCAAATGACAATGGCCGTATCCTCTGAGAAGTGGTGAAAGAGACGGACAGCCAAATGCACCGCTAGAAATTTGCAGTCGAAGGTATAATAGTTGAATTTCACCTTGGACAGTTTTTTACTGAGAAGACCAATGGCAGGGGTGAGCTGTTGACTACTTTTTTGTGTTGCAAAATGCCGCTTCCTGAAGGGGAATCCACTCCAGGTCTTCTGGCTTGCCCTTGAGGGAGGCGTAGAGAGGGGCAAGAGCAGCAGTGATGGCCTGCAAGAACTGGTAGTCCTTTGATGGCCAAGGGCACGGGGAAGTTCTCAACGGCTGATACCTTCTCAGGGAGGAGATGGCACCTTTAGGAGTAATGCGGTCCCCTAGAACAAAACTTTGTTTGGTGCCAAAGGTATACTTGTCATACCATACTATAAAGGCAGTTCTGTTGTAGGCGGTCGAGAACATGTGTAGGTGACGTAGGTGTTCCTCTTTGGAGTTAAATAACACATGTACGTCATCCACATTATGTACGCAGATGGGAGGGTCCAATAAGATTCCATCCATGAGGCTTTGCAAAGTGGCCTCATCATTACAAAGGCCAAAACTGGAGTAAATGAACGTGTATGTGCAAGGGAGGGGGGGGGTGATGGGCGTCCAAAAGTGTTGAATTTGGTCATCAGGTCCTTCATGGGCAAGGTATCGACATCGGGGGATGGTGGCACCTATAGATTTGGGTAGGCTTCGTACCCGAAGGACATGAAGTAGGTTCATTTCCCAATAAGAACTGCTTGCAATAGGTTGCAGGCGAGTGATACCGGTCATTTCCCTGAGGGCCAGCATATCCTTTTGGCCCTCCATCATTTGTTGAGGTTGTTGAGCATGCTGAAAAATCTTGGCTATACGGGTGGCTGGCAATGGCGAATAATGATCCAGGAGGTATGTCTTAAGGGCATCATACACTATTTGGTTATCCCCTTAGTCACAAAGTTAATAAAAAATTACTTAAAAAATGTACTTGAGGATTGCTGCGAGGACGTAGTCTGCTTTGCTGCTTGAGTGTCATGCCATTGATGCAAAACTTTGGTGCACTGGAACCAGGCAAATACTTCTCTGCTGGCGATGGATGGCAAATTCATCAATGCGGCCTATGGGTAGAAGAGTCAGGGTCAGTGAGTGGCATCGTAAAAAGAGTAGGGCGCAGCGGTGGCGAAAGGGTGGTGAGGAGCTGGTCTCTCTGGTTGTTCACCAATTTGGCAATGCTGCAGTTAGTTCCTAACAGAAAAGCGAGGTGAATGTAACTGACTTTATTCAAACAAGATACCGAGCTTATATACAAACGGTTGCGGGCAACAATGGCACACATTCCAATAATGTGAGAGAGCGAGAGATAAAAAAGATACAGTAACATTAATATATAAGCGTGTATGGAATACATGTCCGTTACAGATGATTGAAATAGACATGGGAATAACGCTTAAAATAACATAGCTGGTTATTTAGTTAGTACTTACTTATCAAAGGTAAAAAAAACGATCGGGATACTTAATATATCAACTGACATAGAAGAGCATTAATGAAATGAGCATCTCCTCCTGCACCATATGCTACTCAGAGTTTATTCTATAATATTCGCATAAAAGTAAGGAAGAAATGAGTTAAAACCACGGGTTATTCCCAGACATAATGCGGACATTTCCTTGACTGGATTTCCTGCCACCCCCCCCCCCCCCCTAAAGCAGAAGAAACAAGAAGCCAAGACCTCGGGGAAAAAGATGAAAGAATGGAGGTCAGAATTTTCCGACAAAGACTTCGGTAATTTTTGGAATAAAGATTGGACTCGTTTTGGTTAGCTGGAAAAGTTTTCTGTATTTTTTTTTTCTGTTATAAGATGGATGCTGATTCTGGAATCAAGATCCATCTTTCCTAAAAGAATTTTTTTCTAATTCTTAAAATAAATATTAGATTCGTTTTGCTCGGTATGTCAAAGTTTGCCTAGAAAAAAAAAATCTTCATTTTTTTTCCTTGAATATAAGTTGGACGTTTAGTCTTGAATAAAATCATTGACAAATTTAATTTGGAAAAAATGCGATAAGGAATAGATTCGTATGACTTCACAGTGATTTTTTTTTCTATAATAATTTTTTTATATTGCTCTAAATTAAATTACGTATTGTAATATGAGTTTGACTCTGTTTATTAAAATCAAGTTTATTCACCGAATATAATAAAATCCCGTTCGGACGCCTCAATGAAATTGGTAATATTAATAATTTTTTTTCTTGTAGTGACACATTCCATAGACAGTTCTTAATTCTCACAATCGTTTACTCCTTAGCAGGAAATGTCTATATAATTCCCGAATCATCGTAAAACTTAATCAAATTGCTTCCCCTTACTAAATTAAAAATTACACCTAGATTTTTTCTTTTATTGCCCAGTAAGTAAAAGTATTTCACGCCAGTCTTTTGTCATTAAATGATATTTTGACAGATTAATAGTCCTTACCTGAGGCTCAGAGCACAGTCGAGGACATATTACTACTCCTTTTTTTTTAACTTTTATTTAGGCGTCCTTTGTGCTACCCCACATGGGTGCCCTTTTCGCTCGGAAAAGTATCCTACTAGCTGATTGGTTCGAATATTTGCACTGACTCGCCGGGGTGCCCTTTTAGATTGAAAAGTTTCCTACTAGCTGATTGGTTAGAATATTAGTACCGACTCGCAGGGGTGCCCTTTTATCTCGGAAATGTTTCTTACTAGCTGATTGGTTAGAATATTAGCACCGACTCGCAGGGGTGCCCTTTTAGCTCGGAAATGTTTCTTACTAGCTGATTGGTTAGAATTATTTTGTTCAACCAATCAGGTAGTAAGGAAATATTCCGAGCTAAAAGGGCACCCCTGAGAGCCAGTGCAAATTCTCCTTATTAAAAAGAGTTGAGTATAGCTGCTTTGCTTTTACCACATCTACAAAATTTTTTATCGCCATCTGCCAAAAAAAAAAAAAAAAAAAAAAAACTGTATCCAAGAGCTTACTGCTCAAAGGCCTCATCCTTGTCATAGAGTTTTCTTGATGGCCTCATGTTAATAAAATCTTTCTATCGTGTCATCCTTTTTTATCTTAATATCTGGCTCACGTATGACTTGATATGCATCCTTCCATAGAGGCTCATCTGTCTGTACAATAATAGAGAGATAGGAGGATAAATGCAACTCTCTCTCTCTCTCTCTCTCTCTCTCTCTCTCTCTCTCTCTATATATATATATATATATATAGAGAGAGAGAGAGAGAGAGAGAGAGAGAGATAAATATATATATATAATATATATATACATACAAACATACATATATATATATATATATATATAACATACGTGAGCCGTCAAAATTAACGACTAAATGTTTACAAATACATGCACACACGCACATGCATACACACACAGGTTCAACCATTCCCTATGCCAGAGAACTTCAAATCAATCAATCAATCAACCCTTCCACTCACTCAACCTTATTTGGAATTATTAACCATTGCCACGAATGCCAAAGATATACCTTTAAATACCTTACAACCAAAATCGCTCAAAAACACTTCATTTTACGTAAAAGAATTCTGTCGAAAGGGATTTTGGGTGAAATATAGTATATAAAGGCATATCTTTGCATTTAGGGTTGTGGTGGCGTCCTTGCCTGATGAATTGCCAGACTGGGGTTCGATTCCCACTCAAACTCGTTAGTTCCTTTGGTCGCTACAACCTCATCATCCTTGTGAGTTAAGGATGCGGGGTATGGGGAGCCTATAGGTCTATCTGCTGAGTTACGGCAGCCATACCTGGCCCTCCTTGGTCCTAGCTTGGGTGGAGAGGGGGCTTGGGCGTAGATCATATGTATATGTGTTCAGTCTCTAGGGCATTGTCCTGCTTGGTAGGGAAATGTCACTGTCCCTTGCCTCTGCCATTCATGAGCGGCCTTTAAAGCTTTATATGGTTCATAATCTCAAATAAGCAATAGAAAAATATCGAACAACCAAATTATTAACAAATCTAATCAACGAATCATCGTACAAACCTCAAAGTGAGGAAATGAAGGCGTTAAATAAGGTGAATGTTCTAATACGCAATAATACGCAATTTGAGTGTTTTGGCCGAACCTATTAGAATGTTAATGAGGATCCCGGGGAGGAAGGGCTTTCTCTCCTTCGGCTGTCGCCTCACGGTGAGATTGGGTATAGTGGGAGGGAGGGAGAAGGGGGAAGTAGGGGGAAGGAGAGGAAGGGGATGGAGGGGTAGGTAGGAGGAGGGGAAAGCGAGGGGAGGTGATGATAGGGAAGATGGAGGAAGGGAGGGGAAGGGGAAGGGAGGAGGAGGGGGAAGGAAGGGCAGGGATGGGGAAATGGGAGATGAAGAGGAGGGGAGATGGAAGGGGAGAGGGAAGGTAGGAGGAGGGGGAAGGGAGGGAGAGGGAAGGGAAGGAAGGGAGAGGTAGGAGGAGGTGAAAGGGTGGGAGAGGGAGGAGGAAGGGGAAGGGAGATGGCGAGGGAAAGTAGGGGAAGGGGAAGGGAGGAGGAGGGGGAAGGAAGGGCAGGGATGGGGGGAGAAGAAGGGAGAGGGAGGGGAAGGGAAGGAAGGGAGAGGTAGGAGGAGGTGAGAAGGGTGGGAGAGGGAGGAGGAAGGGGAAGGGAGATGGCGAGGGAAAGGAGGGGAGGGGAAAAGGAGGAGGAGGGGGGAAGGGCAGGGATGGGGGGAGAAGACAGGGAGAGGGAGGGGAAGGGAAGGAAGGGAGAGGTAGGAGGAGGTGAAAGGGTGGGAGAGGGAGGAGGAAGGGGAAGGGAGATGGCGAGGGAAAGGAGGGGAAGGGGAAGGGAGGGAGGAGGGGGAAGGAACGGCAGGGATGGGGGGGGGCGAGCGAGGGAGAGGGAGGGGAAGGGAGAGGAGGGGAAGGGAAGGGAGGAGAGGTAGGAGGAGGTGAAAGGGTGGGAAAGGAGGAGGAGGGGAAGGCGAGATGGCGAGGGAAAGGAGGGGAAGGGAAGGAGGAGGAGGGGGAAGGAACGGCAGGGATGGGGGGGGGAAGGAGGGAGGAAGGGAAAGGGAAGGAAGGGAGAGGTAGGAGGAGGTGAAAGGGTGGGAAGGGAGGAGGAAGGAGGGAAGGGAGATGGCGAGGGAAAGGAGGGGAAGGGAAGGAGGAGGAGAGGGGAAGGAACGGCAGGGATGGGGGGGGGAAGGAGGGAGAGGGAGGGGAAGGGAGAGGGGAAGGGAAGGGAGGGAGAGGTAGGAGGAGGTGAAAGGGTGGGAAAGGGAGGAGGAAGGGGAAGGGAGATGGCGAGGGAAAGGAGGGGAAGGGGGAAGGGAGGAGGAGGGGGAAGGCAAGGGCAGGGATGGGGGGGGGAGAAGGGAGAGGAAGGGGAAGGGAAGGGAGGGAGAGGTAGGAGGAGGTGAAAGTGTGGGAGAGGAGGAGGAAGGGGGACGGGAGATGACGAGGAAGGAGGAGAAAGGGAGGGCGAGGGAGGAGGAAGGGAGGGAGATGGCGAGGAAAAGGAGGGGAATGGGAGGGGTAGGGGAAGGTAGGAGGACGGGGAAAGGGAGGGAGAGGGGAAGAGGTAGGGGGAGACGGTAGGGGTTAAGGGAGGGGAGGAAGGGGGTATTAGGGGGAAGTCTCTGTGGCACCTGTTTCTCCCGATTGTTTGTCCTCAGAAATTGGAATCTTCTTTTTTTCTTTCCCTTAAGGGTTAAATTATGACTAATTATAAACGAGCTGCGATATTTTAATGAAAGAAAAATCGTAATGAATTTCACCAGGAGAATCTGATTAGTGGTTTGTCTTTCTTAATTTAATTTTCAACTTTGACGAAAAATATTTGTGGCCTCCGGGATCTTTAGAATTGATTGAATAACACTTCGATATCCCTACGCTTATTATAATGAATTAATTACGAGAACCCCTTTGGCTTAAATCTGCCCCAGGCAGCCTTTGACGCAATAGCCTCAGCAAATTTGAAAATCGAGCTTCTAAACAAGAAGCAAAATAGGATTTCAAGGAATCTGGGACATAGGACTTGGTGCTGGGGCCGGGGAAAGCTGTGCGGAAGGGAGGCAAAAACCGAACAACCACATCATAAAGTAAAATTTAAAAAAAAGTTAGCCGTATATTTAAATGGCAGAACAGGATTGAAAATGAAAGAGATTTCACGAGTGCCATATGTAAATGAATCCTGATGAGGGGTACATGGAGATGGTTTAGGCATGATCTTCGCACTCACAAGGCACTAGAAGAGTTGGAAGACCCAGTCCTACATGGATGATGACTATGAAGCGAGAAGTAAGAGATGATGAGTGGAGAAGTATTGAAATTGAAAGCTCAAGATAGAGACGACTGGCGAAATCTAACCGAGGCCCTTTGCGTCAATAGGCATAGAAGGAGATGATGATGATGATGAGAAATCTAAAGAAATCTAGCCTATTTTCCTGTTAGGGGACTGACGACACTATCATTCTGCGCAGGAAAAGAATAAGGGGACTTGAAATGTCTAACATGGGGGGAGTGCCCTTCACACGAGTAAAAACTTGAGGAAAATGCTGGTTTTAGTTCATGCATATACTTCCAATTCAAGTATACACTTCCAGTTCAAGATTAATTTCCAGTGCAAGCATAATCTTCCAGTTCAACATAAACTTCCAGTTCAAGTATAAACTTCCAGTTCAAGATTAACTTCCAGTGCAAGCATAATCTTCCAGTTCAACATAAACTTCCAGTTCAAGTATAAACTTCCAGTTCAAGATTAACTTCCAGTGCAAGCATAATCTTCCAGTTCAACATAAACTTCCAGTTCAAGTATAAACTTCCAGTTCAAGATTAACTCTCCAGTGCAAGCATAATCTTCCAGTTCAACATAAACTTCCAGTTCAAGTATAAACTTCCAGTTCAAGATTAACTTCCAGTGCAAGCATAATCTTCCAGTTCAACATAAACTTCCAGTTCAAGTATAAACTTCCAGTTCAAGATTAATTTCCAGTGCAAGCATAATCTTCCAGTTCAACATAAACTTCCAGTTCAAGTATAAACTTCCAGTTCAAGATTAACTTCCAGTGCAAGGATAATCTTCCCAGTTCAACATAAACTTCCAGTTCAAGTATAAACTTCCAGTTCAAGATTAACTTCCAGTGCAAGCATAATCTTCCAGTTCAACATAAACTTCCAGTTCAAGTATAAACTTGTCGTTCAAATTAACTTCCCAGTGCAAGCATAATCTTCCAGTTCAACATAAACTTCCAGTTCAAGTATAAACTTGTCGTTCAAAATTAACTTCCAGTACAAGCATAATCTTCCAGTTCAAGCATAAACTTCCAGTTCAAGTATACACTTCCAGTTCAAGCTTAACTTGCAGTCCAAGCATAAACTTCAAGTTCAAACATAAACTTCCAGTACAAGTACAAACTTCCCGTTCAAGATTAACTTCCAGTACAAGCATAATCTTCCAATTCAATCATAAACTTCCAGTTAAGTATAAACTTCCAGTTTCAAGTATAAACTTCCAGTCCAACCCTAAACTTCCAGTTCAAGCATAAACTTCCAGTTCAAGCATAAACTTCCTGTTAAATATAAACTTCCAGTTCAAGCATAAACTTCCAGTTCAAGCATAATCTTCCAGTTCAACATAAACTTCCAGTTCAAGCATAAAACTTCCATGTCAAGCATAAACTTCCAGTTCAAGTATAAACTTTCAGTTAAATATAAACTTCCAGTTCAAGCATAAACTTGCAGTCCAACCCTAAACTTCCAGTTTCAAATGTAAACTTCCAGTCCAAGCATAAAATTCAAATTTATTTGAAGGTTTGGTCAATAAACTACGAATTAACTTAGCCTACCTGAGACAAACTAATTTTGACCAATCAATCAATAATTATGTTTTCTATTATAATACATAACAATACAAATAACATAATAAAAGGGAAAAGAAATTATTATTATTATTATTATTATTATTATTATTATTATTATTTATTATTATTATTATTATTATTATTATTATTATTATTATTATTACTTGCTAAGCAAAAACCCTAGTTGGAAAAGCAGGATGCTATAAGCCCAAGGACTCCAACAGGGAAAATAACTCAGTAAGGAAGGAAATAAGTTGATAATAAACTAAAAGAAAAGGAGATGAACAATATAAATATTATAAGAACAGTAACAACGATAAAATAGTATCAATGTTCGTACTTGATGTTACCTATTACGATGGCTTATCTTTATTTGATAGGAAAGGGAGATGATAGTCACTTTACGCGTCTCGAAAGTGGCGAAAACTTATATGACAGTGGCGAAGATGACGTCAGCAGAATCTTAATATTCGGCACCGATTCTGGATTAGATGACCTGGAAAATCACAGGCATTGGGCTTGTGATGGAACATTCAAATGTGCCCCTGATATATATTACCAGCTATATACATTACACATTCTTATAGATAACGTTAGTATACCACGCATATTTGCCTTACTTCCTAACAAGTCTGCGGAGACGTATGGAATATTTTTGGGGGTTCTCAAGGAATTGCGTTCAACTTTTGCAACCTGAAACTCTGATGACTGATTTTGAAAAAGCAAATTTTGATAGTTTTCAAATTTATTTCCCAAATGTGAGTGTAACCGGATGTTTGTTTCATTTAGCTAAAAATATTTTTTCGAAAAGTCTGTAAATTTGGCCATAAAGTGCGTTACCAGAGTGATTCGGAATTTAACACCTTGGTCAAATGCTTTACAGCACTAGTATTTGTTCCCTTCTAGTGACGTCATTAGAGCATTTAAGGAACTAGTTGACAGGACCTGGTATCTTATTTTGAGACGTATTATATTGGTGGGGTAAGAGGCAGGGGCCCTCGTAGACGAAGAGTCGGTCCAACATTTCCTGTGGATATGTGGAATGTTTATGAACGGACTTATAAATAAGTTACCAAACACTAATAATAGTGTAGAAGGGTTTCATAATGCCTTGCCAAAGTTCTGTTACAAATATCCACCCAAATATTTGGCAATTATTTAACCTTTTGAAAAACGAAGAGAGTCCTAGCAAAAAAGAAAAGAATTGATACTGAACGTGGCGAAGCATCTCACATGAAGAAAAAGTACAAAGATGTTTATGTACGAATACAAAGAATTGTTCGAGATATGATTTTCAGCGTAAAGTACACTATTTACGGAGTATTGCAATGAATTTGCACTCATTCTAAACTTAATTAAAGTTTTTTTTTTTATATTTTGAATTTTAAATAAATAAACCTTCTATATTGTAATACCTTTGTTATTTTGACAATGATGAATATTTGAATATTTATTGTAACTTCAATTGCTCTTAAATTTATTACGTGTTTTAAACATATAAACTTTCAGTTTTATAATACACTATTATTCTCATACCCTTTTATACTCATAATTTAGATATATTTTATTAATTATACGGCATTCATGTATGTAGTAGAGTGTATGTATGTATGCTAAAAACTGCTTGTTTAAAACTCACTAAGTAAGAGCTAATTAGATGTATGTGTGTATGAATGTATGTAAGTAGGTATGTATACTTCTTGTTTATAAACTTGTTTTAAACTTTAGAAGCACGAGCTATTTATCAAAGACCAGTGGAATGTATGTTATTCTACTTTACATTATTCTCTATGGATTTAATTTCTCACACTTAGGCTCACTCTGGCAAGCTTAAATAAATACACAAAACGCCTGCATATATATATATATATATATAAATATGTATATAAATACATATTTATATATATATATATGTATATATATATATATATATATAATATATAATATATATATATATATGTGTGTGTGTGTGTGTGTGTAATCCGGAATATGCACTTACATAGATTATACATTTTATCAATTCACTTTTTATCAATCTCGAATGAGGAATAACTTATATGAAAAAAAATCCCTTTGTTCTTCTTTTGATGTCTGTTACCTTTCAAAATTGGTGGAAGTGTCATGATATATATATATATATATATACATATACATATATATATATGTATATATAGATACATATATATACATATACATATATATACATAATATATATATACATATATATATATATATATACATATATATATATATATATATATACATATATATAGATACATATATATATAATATATATCTATATATACATATATATAAATATATATGCATATATATATATATATATATACATATATATATATATATATATATGTATATATATATATATACATATATATATATATATATGTGTGTATATATATATATATATATATATTAGTATGTGTATATGCCCGCACTATATAGAATGAAAACTCTTGAAAGGTTTATCGCTGGTACCCTTGCTAAAATATTTGATAGTTTTGCAGGAAATCACAATATGAACTGGAGCGAGCTTTTGCTCATACTCTATTGCATCTGAAAGCCAGATTCAGAGTTCTATATATGAAATAAAATATACAAAAATGCTACGAACAGATTTGCGTATACAAATGGTAGAATATTTTGATGAAATTGTTGAAGTTCATATTGAAAAACAGTAAAGAATAAATGATTTTTGGCTTGAATAATATCAATAAAAGTTTTGAGTACAGTCACGGTGCTGTGATTTTTAAAACATCCCTACACTCTATAGGTAGATGTTTAAGACCATAACACAGTTCACTATTTATGCGAATTAAAATGGTTAATATTAATATTGATTTTAATAGAATGTGGGGTTAGAAAGATGTGGATTGTTTTTAAATGGGACATTTTCCAAATCCTTGTGGAGTAAATATTATTATTATTATTATTATTATTATTATTATTATTATTGTTGTTATTATTGTTATTGTTATTATTATTATTATTTTCATTATTATATTTATTATTAATTATTATTATTATTATTATTATTATTATTATTATTATTATTATTATTATTATTATTATTTTCATTTGCTAAGCTACAACCCATAGTTGGAAAAGTCGGGATGCTATTATTATTATTATTATTATTATTATTATTATTATTATTATTATTATTATTATTATTATTATTATTATTATTACTTGCTAAGCTACAACCATAGTTGGAAAAGTGGGATGCTATTATTATTATTATTATTATTATTATTTATTATTATTATTATTATTATTATTATTATTATTATCACTTGCTAAGCTACAACCATAGTTGGAAAAGTGGGATGCTATTATTATTATTATTATTATTATTATTATTATTATTATTATTATTATTATTATTATTATTAATAATAATAATAATAATAATAATTGCGATTTTATACGCTTCCTCACTCACAAGAATTAACGTAACAAAGTATATAACAATTCAGTATTAAGCCAAAAATTGCATTAATAAAAATTCACTTTCCTTTGTTGTAAAACCTCTCAGCATTTTACTCCATGTATTACTACAATTGAAAATGGTTTCTGAAACAGCTTTGAATGTTTTCATGTATCATCATCATCATCATTATCTCCTCCTACGCACATTGACGCAAAAAGCCTCCGGTTAGATCTTGCCAGTCGTCTCTTATCTTGAGCTTTCAATTCAATACTTCTCCATTCATCATCTCCTACTTCACGCTTCATAGTCCTCAGCCATGTAGGCCTGGGTCTTCCAAGTCTTATTGGTACAATACGTGCACAGACCCCAATCTACTGGTACCATTGACAACACAAAACACATATTAAACAATCTCACCAACCATTCAAGTACAGTCACACCCCCTTCCTTCAACATCTCAGCTTTCACACCATCCATACCAGATGCTTTTCCTACTCTCGTTTCATCTAGTGCTCTCCTCACTTCCTCTATAGTAATCTCTCTCTCATTCTCATCTCCCATCACTGGCACCTCAACACCTGGAACAGAAATTATATCTGCCCTCCCTATTATCCTCAACATTCAGCTAACTTTCAAAATATTCCGCCCACCTTTTCCTTGCCTCCTCTCCTTTTAACAACCTTCCATTTCCATCTTTCACTGTCTCTTCAATTCTTGCGCCGGACTTCCTTACTCTCTTCACTTCTTTCCAAAACTTCTTCTTATTCTCTTCATATGACTGACCCAATCCCTGACCCCACCTCAGGTCAGCTACCCTCTTTGCCTCACGTACCTTGCGCTTTACTTCCACATTTTTCTCTCTATATTTTTCATACTTCTCTATACTATTACTCTGCAGCCATTCTTCAAAAGCCCTCTTTTTCTCTTCCACTTTTACCTTCACTCCTTCATTCCCCCATTCACTGCCTTCCGCATGCTGCCTCCAACAACCTTCTAGCCACATACATCACTTGCAATCCCAACAAATTGTCTGTGGCTAACTTCTACTCCTCCTCTAAATTACCAGTTTTTCTTACTCTCACCTCGTCATATGCCATTTTCAGCCTTTCCTGATATTTACTTTTTACCCCCGGTTTTATTAGCTCTTCAACCCTCACTAGCTCCCTTTTACATCTACCTACTCTATTCCCCCACTCCATTGCTACAACTAATTTTCCTTCCACCAAAAAATGATCAGACATACCGTTAGCAATACCCCAAAACACGTGCACGTCTTTCAATCTTTCAAACATAATAATAATAATAATAATAATAATAATAATAATAATAATAATAATAATAATAATAATAATAATAAAAATAATAAAATTATTAATTTTACAAATGATATTTATAATAATAATAAATATAAAAAAAAATGGAAGAAGAAAAGGGGGAATAAATCGAAACTGAATAAAAACTGAACTAACGGTTTAAAGGTTTAAAGGCCACTCATGAATGGCAGAGGCAAGGGGACAGTGTCATTGCCCTATCGAACGGGACAATCCCCTACACACTGAATATATATATATATATATATATACATATATATATATATATATATATATACACAGTATATATATACAGTATATATATATGATCATCACCTAAAACCCCCCTCTCCACCCAAGCTCGGACAAAGGAGGGCCAGGTAATGGCTGTTGATGACTAAGCAGGTACAATCTATAGGCCACACCCCCCCTCCCCCAAAAAAATCCTTTGTTCACAAGGATGGTGAGTTTGCAGCGACCAAAGAATCAAACGAGTTTGAGCTGGACTCGAACCCCCGGTCTGGTGTTTACACCAGTCAGGGACATTACCACATCGCCAACCACGAGTGTAAAATACCTCTCTCGTATTGAAGGAACGTGAATTATATATATATATATATATACATATACAACTGTATATATATATATATATATATAGACAGGTGTATATATATACATACATATATATATATATATATATATGTATATATAAACAGTTATATATATACATATATATATATATATATATATTTACATATATATATGTATATGTATATATATATACCTATATATATATATATATATATGTGTGTGTGTGTGTGTGTGTGTGTGTAATATATAAAACCTGCAACCGATAAAAGATAATTCAAAATTCACGACGAGAAAGGTGACGGAGGCAAAAAAGGGAACAGCCAGATAGATGAATCCATTAATCTCCGAGTCTAGTAAAGGTGAGCGAACCATTTAGAGACAGACTGGAAATGGAAATTGGAAATGGAAATAAAAAAAAAAAAGAGTATGAGAATCCATGAATCTCTCGGACGAGAAAGGGCGAGAGAATCATTCGACGCCATATTGGAAGGAAGTGGAAATATGGCAATAATAAAGAAAAATTGAGAGAGAGAGAGAGAGAGAGAGAGAGAGAGAGAGAGAGAGAGTGCGTGTGTGTTTGTGGAAGGTATTTTTTTGGAAATCCAAAAAAAATTCCTAAAAATACTAATTTCAAAATGAGAGAGAGAGAGAGAGAGAGAGAGAGAGAGAGAGTGTGTGTGTGTGTGTGTTTGTGGAATGTATTTTTTTGGGAAATCCCCCCAAAAATACTAAAAATACTAATTTCAAAATTGGGGAGAGAGAGAGAGAGAGAGAGAGAGAGAGAGAGAGAGAGAGTCTGTGTGTGTTTGTGGAAGGTATTTTTTTGGAAATCCAAAAAAATTCCTAAAAATACTAATTTCAAAATGAGAGAGAGAGAGAGAGAGAGAGAGAGAGAGAGAGAGTCTAGCCGTCATTTCCTACGGCGGATTCTCCTAAATGTGATTCGTTTGTCATGGAAGGATTCAATCGGAGCCAGAGAATGGATCCTGTGATGTATGTCAAGGGATATTTCCTTGGAGGGATCTGAGCTGAATCTCATAGGAATAAAAAAAAGAGGATAAAAAGATGTCTGAGTCAATTCCCATATTTTCTTTTTTCACTTTATTATGAATTATTATCAAGTATTATCATCAATTACCATCAATTGATATAATCAATTATTATCAATTATTATTACCAATTATTATCATCAATTACTATCAATTAAGATCATCAATTACTACAAATTATTATCATCAATTACTATCAATTAAGATCATCAATTACTCTCAATCATTAGTATCAATTATTATCATCAATTACGATAAATTATTATCATCAATAACCTGAGGTGGGGTCAGGGATTGGGTCAGTCATATGAAGAGAATAAGAAGAAGTTTTGGAAAGAAGTGAAGAGAGTAAGGAAGGCTGGCGCAAGAATTGAAGAGACAGTGAAAGATGGATATGGAAGGTTGTTAAAAGGAGAGGAGGCAAGGAAAAGGTGGGCAGAATATTTTGAATGTTTGCTGAATGTTGAGGATAATAGGGAGGCAGATATAATTGCTGTTCCAGGTGTTGAGGTGCCAGTGATGGGAGATGAGAATGAGAGAGAGATTACAATAGAGGAAGTGAGGAGAGCACTAGATGAAACGAGAGTAGGAAAAGCATCTGGTATGGATGGTGTGAAAGCTGAGATGTTGAAGGAAGGGGGTGTGACTGTACTTGAATGGTTGGTGAGATTGTTTAATATGTGTTTTGTGTTGTCAATGGTACCAGTAGATTGGGTTTGTGCATGTATTGTACCACTATATAAGGGTAAGGGAGATGTGCATGAGTGTTGTAATTCAAGAGGTATTAGTTTGTTGAGTGTAGTTGGAAAAGTGTATGGTAGAGTATTGATTAATAGGATTAAGGATAAAACAGAGAATGCAATCTTGGAAGTACAGGGTGGTTTTAGAAGAGGTAGGGGTTGTATGAATCAGATTTTTACAGTTAGGCAGATATGTGAGAAATATTTAGCAAAAGGTAAGGAGGTGTATGTTGCGTTTATGGATTTGGAGAAAGCATATAATAGAGTTGATAGGGAAGCAATGTGGAATGTGATGAGGTTATATGGAGTTGGTGGAAGGTTGTTGCAAGCAGTGAAAAGCAGTGATTGGTTTCCGGAGAGATTGGGGCTGAGACAGGGATGTGTGATGTCGCCGTGGTTGTTTAACTTGCATGTTGATGGAGTGGTGAGAGAGGTGAATACTCGAGTGCTTGGACGAGGATTAAAACTGGTAAGCGAGAATGATCATGAATGGGAGGTAAATCAGTTGTTGTTTGCGGATGATACTGTACTGGTAGCAGACACAGAAGAGAAGCTTGACCGACTAGTGACAGAATTTGGAAGGGTGTGTGAGAGAAGGAAGTTGAGAGGTAATGTGGGTAAGAGTAAGGTTATGAGATGTACGAGAAGGGAAGGTGGTGCAAGGTTGAATGTCAAGTTGAATGGAGAGTTACTTAAGGAGGTGGATCAGTTTAAGTACTTGGGGTCTGTTGTTGCAGCAAATGGTGGAGTGGAAGCAGATGTACGTCAGAGAGTGACTGAAGGTTGCAAAGTGTTGGGGGCAGTTAATGGAGTAGTAAAAATAGAGGGTTGGGCATGAATGTAAAGAGAGTTCTATATGAGAAAGTGATTGTACCCAACTGTGATGTATGGATCGGAGTTGTGGGGAATGAAAGTGACGGAGAGACAGAAATTGAATGTGTTTGAGATGAAGTGTCTAAGGAGTATGGCTGGTGTATCTCGAGTAAATAGGGTTAGGAACGAAGTGGTGAGGGAGAGAACGGGTGTAAGAAATGAGTTAGCGGCTAGAGTGGGTATGAATGTGTTGAGGTGGTTTGGCCATGTTGAGAGAATGGAAAATGGTTGTCTGCTAAAGAAGGTGATGAATGCAAGAGTTGATGGGAGAAGTACAAGAGGAAGGCCAAGGTTTGGGTGGATGGATGGTGT
>NC_090736.1:6568562-6576446 GCF_036898095.1 Palaemon carinicauda | reverse complement strand
CTAGCTGCAAAAACAGGATGCTATAAGCCTAAATGCTCCAACAGGGAAAATACCCAAGTGAGGAAAGGAATTAAGGAAAAATAAAATAGGTAGCTAAAAGGGAAACTATTATTATTATTACTTGCTAAGCTACAACCCTAGCTGCAAAAACAGGATGCTATAAGCCTAAATGCTCCAACAGGGAAAATACCCAAGTGAGGAAAGGAATTAAGGAAAAATAAAATAAGTAGCTAAAAGGGAAACTATTATTATTATTACTTGCTAAGCTACAACCCTAGCGGGAAAAACAGGATGCTATAAGCCCAAATGCTCCAACAGGGAAAATACCCAAGTGAGGAAAGGAATTAAGGAAAAATAAAATAAGTAGCTAAAAGTGAAACTATTATTATTATTACTTGCTAAGCTACAACCCTAGCGGGAAAAACAGGATGCTATAAGCCCAAATGCTCCAACAGGGAAAATACCCAAGTGAGGAAAGGAATTAAGGAAAAATAAAACAAGTAGCTAAAAGTGAAACTATTATTATTATTACTTGCTAAGCTACAATCCTAGCAGGAAAAGCAGGATGCTATAAGCCCAAATGCTCCAACAGAGAAAATACCCAAGTGAGGAAAGGAAATAAGGAAAAATTAAATAAGTAGCTAAAAGGGAAACTATTATTATTATTACTTGCTAAGCTACAACCCTAGCGGGAAAAACAGGATGCTATAAGCCCAAATGCTCCAACAGGGAAAATAGCCAAGTGAGGAAAGGAATTAAGGAAAAATAAAACAAGTAGCTAAAAGTGAAACTATTATTATTATTACTTGCTAAGCTACAACCCTAGCAGGAAAAGCAGGATGCTATAAGCCCAAATGCTCCAACAGAGAAAATACCCAAGTGAGGAAAGGAAATAAGGAAAAATTAAATAAGTAGCTAAAAGGGAAACTATTATTATTATTACTTGCTAAGCTACAACCCTAGCAGGAAAAGCAGGATGCTATAAGCCCAAATGCTCCAACAGAGAAAATACCCAAGTGAGGAAAGGAAATAAGGAAAAATTAAATAAGTAGCTAAAAGGAAACTATTATTATTATTACTTGCTAAGCTACAACCCTAGCTGGGAAAGCAGGATGCTATAAGCCTAAATGCTCCAACAGGGAAAATACCCAAGTGAGGAAAGGAAATAAGGAAAAATAAAATAAGTCGCAAAAAGTGAAACTATTATTATTATTACTTGCTAAGCTACAACCCTAGCGGGAAAAACAGGATGCTATAAGCCCAAATACTCCAACAGGGAAAATACCCAAGTGAGGAAAGGAATTAAGGAAAAATAAAATAAGTAGCTAAAAGGGAAACTATTATTATTATTACTTGCTAAGCTACAACCCTAGCGGGAAAAACAGGATGCTATAAGCCCAAATGCTCCAACAGAGAAAATACCCAAGTGAGGAAAGGGATTAAGGAAAAATAAAACAAGTAGCTAAAAGGGAAACTATTATTATTATTACTTGCTAAGCTACAACCCTAGCGGGAAAAACAGGATGCTATAAGCCCAAATGCTCCAACAGGGAAAATACCCAAGTGAGGAAAGGAATTAAGGAAAAATAAAATAAGTAGCTAAAAGGGAAACTATTATTATTATTACTTGCTAAGCTACAACCCTAGCGGGAAAAACAGGATGCTATAAGCCCAAATACTCCAACAGGGAAAATACCCAAGTGAGGAAAGGAATTAAGGAAAAATAAAACAAGTAGCTAAAAGGGAAACTATTATTATTATTACTTGCTAAGCTACAACCCTAGCTGCAAAAACAGGATGCTATAAGCCCAAATGCTCCAACAGGGAAAATACCCAAGTGAGGAAAGGAATTAAGGAAAAATAAAATAAGTAGCTAAAAGGGAAACTATTATTATTATTACTTGCTAAGCTACAACCCTAGCGGGAAAAACAGGATGCTATAAGCCCAAATACTCCAACAGGGAAAATACCCAAGTGAGGAAAGGAATTAAGGAAAAATAAAATAAGTAGCTAAAAGGGAAACTATTATTATTATTACTTGCTAAGCTACAACCCTAGCTGGGAAAGCAGGATGCTATAAGCCTAAATGCTCCAACAGGGAAAATACCCAAGTGAGGAAAGGAAATAAGGAAAAATAAAATAAGTAGCTAAAAGTGAAACTATTATTATTATTACTTGCTAAGCTACAACCCTAGCAGGAAAAGCAGGATGCTATAAGCCCAAATGCTCCAACAGAGAAAATACCCAAGTGAGGAAAGGAAATAAGGAAAAATTAAATAAGTAGCTAAAAGGGAAACTATTATTATTATTACTTGCTAAGCTACAACCCTAGCAGGAAAAGCAGGATGCTATAAGCCCAAATGCTCCAACAGAGAAAATACCCAAGTGAGGAAAGGAAATAAGGAAAAATGAAATAAGTAGCTAAAAGGGAAACTATTATTATTATTACTTGCTAAGCTACAACCCTAGCAGGAAAAGCAGGATGCTATAAGCCCAAATGCTCCAACAGAGAAAATACCCAAGTGAGGAACGGAAATAAGGAAAAATTAAATAAGTAGCTAAAAGGGAAACTATTATTATTATTACTTGCTAAGCTACAACCCTAGCAGGAAAAGCAGGATGCTATAAGCCCAAATGCTCCAAATGAGAAAATACCCAAGTGAGGAAGGGAAATAAGGAAAAATGAAATAAGTAGCTAAAAGGGAAACTATTATTATTATTACTTGCTAAGCTACAACCCTAGCTGGGAAAGCAGGATGCTATAAGCCTAAATGCTCCAACAGGGAAAATACCCAAGTGAGGAAAGGAAATAAGGAAAAATAAAATAAGTAGCTAAAAGTGAAACTATTATTATTATTACTTGCTAAGCTACAACCCTAGCTGGGAAAGCAGGATGCTATAAGCCTAAATGCTCCAACAGGGAAAATACCCAAGTGAGGAAAGGAATTAAGGAAAAATTAAATAAGTAGCTAAAAGTGAAACTATTATTATTATTACTTGCTAAGCTACAACCCTAGCTGGGAAAGCAGGATGCTATAAGCCTAAATGCTCCAACAGGGAAAATACCCAAGTGAGGAAAGGAATTAAGGAAAAATTAAATAAGTAGCTAAAAGGGAAACTATTATTATTATTACTTGCTAAGCTACAACCCTAGCAGGAAAAACAGGATGCTATAAGCCCAAATGCTCCAACAGGGAAAATACCCAAGTGAGGAAAGGAAATAAGGAAAAATAAAACAAGTAGCTTAAAGTGAAACTATTATTATTATTACTTGCTAAGCTACAACCCTAGCAGGAAAAGCAGGATGCTATAAGCCCAAATGCTCCAACAGGGAAAATACCCAAGTGAGGAAAGGAAATAAGGAAAAATTAAATAAGTAGCTAAAAGGGAAACTATTATTATTATTACTTGCTAAGCTACAACCCTAGCAGGAAAAACAGGATGCTATAAGCCCAAATGCTCCAACAGAGAAAATACCCAAGTGAGGAAAGGAAATAAGGAAAAATTAAATAAGTAGCTAAAAGGGAAACTATTATTATTATTACTTGCTAAGCTACAACCCTAGCAGTAAAAGCAGGATGCTATAAGCCCAAATGCTCCAACAGAGAAAATACCCAAGTGAGGAAAGGAAATAAGGAAAAATTAAATAAGTAGCTAAAAGGGAAACTATTATTATTATTACTTGCTAAGCTACAACCCTAGCAGGAAAAGCAAGATGCTATAAGCCCAAATGCTCCAACAGGGAAAATACCCAAGTGAGGAAAGGAAATAAGGAAAAATAAAACAAGTAGCTAAAAGTGAAACTATTATTATTATTACTTGCTAAGCTACAACCCTAGCTGGAAAGCAGGATGCTATAAGCCTAAATGCTCCAACAGGGAAAATACCCAAGTGAGGAAAGGAAATAAGGAAAAATTAAATAAGTAGCTAAAAGGGAAACTATTATTATTATTACTTGCTAAGCTACAACCCTAGCAGGAAAAACAGGATGCTATAAGCCCAAATGCTCCAACAGGGAAAATACCCAAGTGAGGAAAGGAAATAAGGAAAAATTAAATAAGTAGCTAAAAGGGAAACTATTATTATTATTACTTGCTAAGCTACAACCCTAGCAGGAAAAGCAGGATGCTATAAGCCCAAATGCTCCAACAGAGAAAATACCCAAGTGAGGAAAGGAAATAAGGAAAAATTAAATAAGTAGCTAAAAGTGAAACTATTATTATTATTACTTGCTAAGCTACAACCCTAGCAGGAAAAACAGGATGCTATAAGCCCAAATGCTCCAACAGGGAAAATACCCAAGTGAGGAAAGGAAATAAGGAAAAATTAAATAAGTAGCTAAAAGGGAAACTATTATTATTATTACTTGCTAAGCTACAACCTTAGCAGGAAAAACAGGATGCTATAAGCCCAAATGCTCCAACAGAGAAAATACCCAAGTGAGGAAAGGAATTAAGGAAAAATTAAATAAGTAGCTAAAAGTGAAACTATTATTATTATTACTTGCTAAGCTACAACCTTAGCAGGAAAAACAGGATGCTATAAGCCCAAATGCTCCAACAGAGAAAATACCCAAGTGAGGAAAGGAAATAAGGAAAAATTAAATAAGTAGCTAAAAGTGAAACTATTATTATTATTACTTGCTAAGCTACAACCCTAGCAGGAAAAACAGGATGCTATAAGCCCAAATGCTCCAACAGAGAAAATACCCAAGTGAGGAAAGGAAATAAGGAAAAATTAAATAAGTAGCTAAAAGTGAAACTATTATTATTATTACTTGCTAAGCTACAACCCTAGCAGGAAAAACAGGATGCTATAAGCCCAAATGCTCCAACAGGGAAAATACCCAAGTGAGGAAAGGAAATAAGGAAAAATTAAATAAGTAGCTAAAAGGGAAACTATTATTATTATTACTTGCTAAGCTACAACCTTAGCAGGAAAAACAGGATGCTATAAGCCCAAATGCTCCAACAGAGAAAATACCCAAGTGAGGAAAGGAAATAAGGAAAAATTAAATAAGTAGCTAAAAGTGAAACTATTATTATTATTACTTGCTAAGCTACAACCCTAGCAGGAAAAACAGGATGCTATAAGCCCAAATGCTCCAACAGGAAAATACCCAAGTGAGGAAAGGAAATAAGGAAAAATTAAATAAGTAGCTAAAAGGGAAACTATTATTATTATTACTTGCTAAGCTACAACCCTAGCAGGAAAAGCAGGATGCTATAAGCCCAAATGCTCCAACAGAGAAAATACCCAAGTGAGGAAAGGGATTAAGGAAAATAAAACAAGTAGCTAAAAGTGAAACTATTATTATTATTACTTGCTAAGCTACAACCCTAGCTGGGAAAGCAGGATGCTATAAGCCCAAATGCTCCAACAGAGAAAATACCCAAGTGAGGAAAGGAAATAAGGAAAAATAAAATAAGTAGCTAAAAGGGAAACTATTATTATTATTGCTTGTTAAGCTACAAACTTAGCAGGAAAAACAGGATGCTATAAGCCCAAATGCTCCAACAGAGAAAATACCCAAGTGAGGAAAGGAATTAAGGAAAAATAAAATAAGTAGCTAAAAGTGAAACTATTATTATTATTACTTGCTAAGCTACAACCCTAGCGGGAAAAACAGGATGCTATAAGCCCAAATGCTCCAACAGGGAAAATACCCAAGTGAGGAAAGAGATTAAGGAAAAATAAAATAAGTAGCTAAAAGGGAAACTATTATTATTATTACTTGCTAAGCTACAACCCTAGCTGCAAAAACAGGATGCTATAAGCCCAAATGCTCCAACAGGGAAAATACCCAAGTGAGGAAAGGAAATAAGGAAAAATAAAATAAGTAGCTAAAAGGGAAACTATTATTATTATTACTTGCTAAGCTACAACCCTAGCAGGAAAAGCAGGATGCTATAAGCCCAAATGCTCCAACAGGAAAATACCCAAGTGAGGAAAGGAAATAAGGAAAAATAAAATAAGTAGCTAAAAGGGAAACTATTATTATTATTACTTGCTAAGCTACAACCCTAGCTGGAAAAACAGGATGCTATAAGCCCAAATGCTCCAACAGGGAAAATACCCAAGTGAGGAAAGGAATTAAGGAAAAATAAAATAAGTAGCTAAAAGGGAAACTATTATTATTATTACTTGCTAAGCTACAACCCTAGCTGGAAAAAAACAGGATGCTATAAGCCCAAATGCTCCAACAGGGAAAATACCCAAGTGAGGAAAGGGATTAAGGAAAAATAAAAGAAGTAGCTAAAAGGGAAACTATTATTATTATTACTTGCTAAGCTACAACCCTAACTGGAAAAATAGGATGCTATAAGCCCAAATGCTCCAACAGAGAAAATACCCAAGTGAGGAAAGGAAATAAGGAAAAATTAAATAAGTAGCTAAAAGGGAAACTATTATTATTATTACTTGCTAAGCTACAACCCTAGCTGCAAAAACAGGATGCTATAAGCCCAAATGCTCCAACAGGGAAAATACCCAAGTGAGGAAAGGAATTAAGGAAAAATAAAATAAGTAGCTAAAAGGGAAACTATTATTATTATTACTTGCTAAGCTACAACCCTAGCTGGAAAAAAACAGGATGCTATAAGCCCAAATGCTCCAACAGGGAAAATACCCAAGTGAGGAAAGGAAATAAGGAAAAATTAAATAAGTAGCTAAAAGGGAAACTATTATTATTATTACTTGCTAAGCTACAACCCTATCTGGAAAAATAGGATGCTATAAGCCCAAATGCTCCAACAGAGAAAATACCCAAGTGAGGAAAGGAAATAAGGAAAAATTAAATAAGTAGCTAAAAGGGAAACTATTATTATTATTACTTGCTAAGCTACAACCCTAGCTGGAAAAACAGGATGCTATAAGCCCAAATGCTCCAACAGGGAAAATACCCAAGTGAGGAAAGGAATTAAGGAAAAATAAAATAAGTAGCTAAAAGGGAAACTATTATTATTATTACTTGCTAAGCTACAACCCTAGCTGGAAAAAAACAGGATGCTATAAGCCCAAATGCTCCAACAGGGAAAATACCCAAGTGAGGAAAGGAATTAAGGAAAAATAAAATAAGTAGCTAAAAGGGAAACTATTATTATTATTACTTGCTAAGCTACAACCCTAACTGGAAAAATAGGATGCTATAAGCCCAAATGCTCCAACAGGAAAATACCCAAGTGAGGAAAGGGAAATAAGGAAAAATAAAATAAGTAGCTAAAAGGGAAACTATTATTATTATTACTTGCTAAGCTACAACCCTAACTGCAAAAAGTAGGATGCTATAAGCCCAAATGCTCCAACAGAGAAAATACCCAAGTGAGGAAAGAAATAAGGAAAAATAAAATAAGTAGCTAAAAGGGAAACTATTATTATTATTACTTGCTAAGCTACAACCCTAGCAGGAAAAGCAGGATGCTATAAGCCCAAATGCTCCAACAGGAAAATACCCAAGTGAGGAAAGGAAATAAGGAAAAATAAAATAAGTAGCTAAAAGGGAAACTATTATTATTATTACTTGCTAAGCTACAACCCTAGCAGGAAAAGCAGGATGCTATAAGCCCAAATGCTCCAACAGAGAAAATACCCAAGTGAGGAAAGGAAATAAGGAAAAATAAAATAAGTAGCTAAAAGGGAAACTATTATTATTATTACTTGCTAAGCTACAACCCTAGCTGGAAAAGCAGGATGCTATAAGCCCAAATGCTCCAACAGGAAAATACCCAAGTGAGGAAAGGAAATTAAGGAAAAATAAATAAGTAGCTAAAAGGGAAACTATTATTATTATTACTTGCTAAGCTACAACCCTAGCTGCAAAAACAGGATGCTATAAGCCCAAATGCTCCAACAGGGAAAATACCCAAGTGAGGAAAGGAATTAAGG
>NC_090736.1:6556062-6563562 GCF_036898095.1 Palaemon carinicauda | reverse complement strand
CTGTAGGAACTTTTATTGCCAAAGTTTCTGAAAGATATGAGTGAAGGATGTTTTATCATATATGCGTATGTGGTATAAGGTAACTAACAAGTCAAGGTAGAAGTTAAAGGATTTGCTCATCTTTGTAATGAATTTATTATAAATACAACTTCGTGGAGAACAGGAATGATTGTTTTTATCCTGCCTCATTATTATTATTATTATTATTATTATTATTATTATTATTATTATTATTATTATCATTATTATTATTATTACAATTATTATTATTATTATTATTATTATTATTATTATTTGCTAAGCTACAACCCTAGTTGGAAAAGCAGGATACTATAAGCCCAGGGGCCCCAACAGGGAAAATAGCCCAGTGAGGAAAAGAATGGTATGCTGTAAATAACAAGTCAAGGTGGAAACTAAATGACTTTCTCTAGCTCTATAATAATTTTGTTATAAGTACAACTATAAAGTTTGTGTAGTTTATATATGAAAGATTTATTTTAATGTTGTTACTCTTCTTGAAATATTTTATTTTAATTGTTATTTTCTTCTCTTATAGTTTCCTTATTTCCTTTCCTCACTGGGCTATTTTCCCTGTTGGAGCCCTTGGGCTTATAGCATCCTGCCTTGCCATTTAGGGTTGTAGCTTAGCAAGTAATAATAATGATATTATTATTATTATTATTATTGTTGTTGTTGTTGTTGTTGTTGTTGTTGTTGTTTATTTTTTATTATTCATTTATTTTTTATTTATTTATTTTTTATTATTTATCTATTTTTATTATTTATTATTTATTATTATTATTAAGAAAGAAACTACGGCCGAAACTTGTGGATGAAATTTCCTATTAGAATTTTCCTCTTCCAGACTTCCAGGATCAACGACCTGGATTCTTCCTTTGCTTCTTCTTGTGGCAACTGGAAAGGTCTTCATCATCAGGATCACGTTAATGATGAAATTCGCTTATTAGGTTTCCAGGGGAGATCTAATTGGGAGTTTAGGATTAGATAAGGGAAAGCTTTCCTGGAAGGTCTCTGGAAAACATATAGGAGGAAGATGGTTAGAATCATCGCAAGATTTTGGTCATAATCAAAGGGACTGGCTACCTAAATGCTCAGATACTCTTGTTGTTATTATTACTGTTATTATTGTTATTGTTATTATTAATTATCATCATCATCATCATCATTATCATTATTATTATTAATTTGTTATTTTATTATTTTATTATTTTATTATTATTTATTATTATTTATTATTTATTAATTTTTATTATTTTTTATTTATTATTTAATATTTATTATTTATTATTTATTATTTAATATTATCATTATTATTTATTATTATTACTTATTTATTATTGTTATTTATTATTTATTATTATTTATTATTATTCATCATCTATTATTATTATTTTTTATCTATTATTATTATTTATTATTTATTCTTAGTATTTGAAGTTTATTATTATTTATTATTGTTATTATTATTTATTATTGTTTATTATTATTTATTTAATATTTATTATTTATTATTTATTATTATTATTATCATCTAAGCTACATCCCTAGTTGAAAAAACTAGATGCTATAAGCCCAAGGTCTCCAATAAGGAAAATTAGCCCAGTGAGGAAAGGAAATAAGGAAATAAATAAACGATATTTGAAAAGATTAACAATAAAATATTTCAAAAACATTAACAACATCAAAACAGATATGTCATATATAAGCTATAAAAGGACAGCCTGTACGTATATATATATATATATATATATATATATATATATATATATATATATATATCACTCACTCACTAAATCCCGTCCGGATTTCTCAGGGTTGGGTCCTGCATCTGATATATATATATATATATATATATATATATATATATATATATATATATATATATATATATATATATATATATATATATATATATATATGAGTGTGGGTGTGTCTGTTTGTGAACGGGGTATTTGGTTAACGAACACGTTCGTCGAACAGTTCGAAGAAATTCTGTCCTCGCCTTATTTTTTGTGGGCGGAGCTTAATTGTCCACAAACCTTATGCCTTTGTGGCTGACTCCACCTCTTTGAACCGATTGGCGAGCAGGTTCGACAACCGGGTTCGACGAACCGTTCGATTGTGTAAACCCAACGAAATTTCATCCACAAGTTTTTCCCTAAATTTATGTTTTCAACAGCCCATTCTCTTTCTCTTGATTCTTGACTTTTATAACAGTGTATTTTCCTTCTTCTTTCATAGATTTCTTTTTATTCCCAATATTATTATAATCATTATTATTATTATTATTATTATTATTATTATTATTATTATTATTATCATTATTATTATTATTATTATTATTATTATTATCATTATTATTATTATTATTATCATTATTAATTGCTAAGCTACAACCCTAGTTGTAAAAGCACAATGCTATAAGCCCAGGGGCTCCAATAGGGAAAATAGCCCAGTGAGGAAAGGAAGCAAGGAAAAATACAATAGCCAAAGAACATTAACATTAGAATAAATATTTCTTATATAAACTATAAAAACTTAACAAAACCAGAGGAAGAGAAATAAGATAGAATAGGGTGCCCGAGTGTACCCTCAAGCAAGAGAACTCTAACCCAAGGCAGTGGAAGACCATGGTACAGAGGCTATGGCACTACCCAAGAATAGAGAACAATGGTTTGATTTTGGAGTTTCCTTCTCCTAGAAGAGCTGCTTACCATCACTAAAGAGTCCCTTCTACCCATACCTAGAGGAAAGAGGCCACTGAACAATTACAGTGCAGTAGTTAACCCCTTGGGTGAAGAAAAATTATTTGGTAATCTTTGTGTTGTCAAGTGTATGAGGACAGAAGATAATATGTAAAGAATATGCCAGACTATTCGGAGTGTGTGTGTGTGTGTGTGTGTGTAGGCAAAAGGAAAATGAACCGTAACCAGAGAGAAGGATCCAATGTAGTACTGTCTAGCCAGTCAAAGGACCCCATAACACACTATTTGCTCTCTTGTCCTTATAAGTCAATTTTTCATACATCTTTAGAAACATTCAATAAATGAGATGGACCAAATGAAACGAAATTAAGACTAAAAGGAAAGAAACAAATATATTTTTTTCGGAAAACTTGAAAATTTGCTATAAAAATAATTTGAAAATCATGGAATAAATGTTGCCAGGATTTTTACCGTTTTAAACACGGTTATATTGACGTAAAGGAGTGATATTACGGTCACCAACCCTAAAAGATAATAGCAAAGTAGGATACAAATTACGGTCGCCTGTATTTTATTGAAATACGGCTGAGAGCAGTATATTTATGAACGAGAATTTCCGAATAAAATTACTGGGTTTTTTAACAGTTAATGTCAGGGATTTTAACGAATCAGTGAAATATAGTATATATTAAAACAAAAAGTATCAATTCCTTACTCTGATTATTATAATCTCTCTCTCTCTCTCTCTCTCTCTCTCTCTCTCTCTCTCTCTCTCTCTCTCTCTCTCTGCGTCAATGAACTTCGATGTCAAGATGCCAGAAAACTCCATATCTCTCTCTCTCTCTCTCTCTCTCTCTCTCTGTCAATGACCTTCGATGTCAGGATGCCAGAAAACTCTCTCTCTCTCTCTCTCTCTCTCTCTCTCTCTCTCTCTCTCTCTCTCTCTCTCTCTCTCTCTGCGTCAATACCTTTATGTCAGGATGCCAGAGAACTTCAAATCATTCTCTCTCTCTCTCTCTCTCTCTCTCTCTCTCTCTCTCTCTCTCTCTCTCTCTCTCTCTCTCTCTCTCTCTGTTTTTTTAAAGTGTAGACTAAGTGATCACAATAAAACTAGAAGTATTCTCAATGAGATGATTTGCACCTATCATATATGTTAATTAGGAACACATTAATATTAATGTTAAGGATAAGAATAATCACCGAACATTTCATGATTAATTTGATTCGATTTATCGGATTAATAAAAACATTATGGAGAAAATGAAGAGGAAGAGAAAATATCTTCCATTCATTTAACTTAGAGATCTTAATGCACAAATGGAGTAGAAGGAAAAGAATTAACGTTAATGTATCCTATATAAGTTTAAAGTGATTCCTTTTGATATTTGTTGTTGAGTTGATTTGCGATACTTTGGCTTTGTATTATTATTATTATTATTATTATTATTATTATTATTATTATTATTGGTGTTGATTTATTATTAGTATTATTATTATTATTATTATTATTATTATTATTATTATTGGTGTTGATTTATTATTATTATTATTATTATTATTATTATTATTATTATTGGTGTTGATTTATTATTATTATTATTATTATTATTATTATTATTATTACTATTATTATTATTATCATTGGTGTTGTTTTATTATTATCATCGTTATTATTATTAATATTATTATTATAATTATAATTAATATTATTAATATTATTATTATTATTATTATAAGTATTATAATTATAATTATAATTGTTATAATTATAATTTTTTTTATTAATATTATTATTATTATATTTATTTGTATTCATTATTCATTATTCAATATTAATGATTTATGATTACTTGCTAAAAGCAGGATACTATAAGCCCAGGGGCTCCAAAAAGGAAAATAGCCCAGTGAGGAAAAGAAACAATGAGATAGGAAATATTTTAAGAGGAGTAACAACATTAAAAGAAATACCTCCTATACAAACCATAAAAACTTGATCAAAACAATAAAAAATTACGTAAGGTAGCCGCTGTGGTAACGTCCCTGACTGGTGAATGCCTGACTGGGGCTCGAGTCCCGCTCAAATTCGTTAGTTTCTTTGGTCGTTGCAATCTCACCATCCTTGTGAGCTAAAGATGGGGGGTTTGAGGAAGCTTATAGGTCTATCTGCTGGGTCATCAGCAGCCATTGCCTAGCCCTCCTTGGTCCTAGCTTGGATGGAGAGGGTGCTTGGGCGCTTATCATGAATATGATCAGTCTCTAGACTCTCTAGAGCATTGTCCTGCTTGATAGGGCAATGTCACTGTCCCTTGCCTCTGTCATTCATGAGCGGTCTTTAAACCTTTAAGGAAATTTTAGTAAATTTATAAGAAGTGTCATATATAAATACATCACAAATTAATCAAGTATTTTTATTTCATAAATTTTCTGATAAATTTGTATATCTTTGTTTATGTTTCCAATATGTATATCAGACTTTATCAATCTTTTAATAAATTATTCTTCATAGATTATTTACAGTTATCTGTTTACTATTGAACATTTTATTTTTATCCAAAACATTTCCTTTCTCTGTTTACCTTCGTTTTTTTCACTACACTCTCTTTTGGTGACTTTTTCATCGCTTGTTTCATTGATTCACTTTTTCGGTGGAAGTCTTGTTAGAAAGACGATTTTTCTCAACTTCTTCTGTTGGACTATTTTTACATTTTGAATTAAAATAATTATATTTTAATGGGAGTTGAATGGCAGGACAGGATTAGAAATGAAACTATAAAAGAGATTACTCGAGTTCCTAAAATATTTTATTTTTCCTTATTTCCATATTTCCTTTCCTCACTGGGCTATTTTCCCTGTTGGGGCCCCTGGGCTTATAGCATCCTGCTTTTCCAACTAGGGTTGTAGCTTAGCATTTAATAATAATAATAATAATATGTAGATGAGATCATGGTGAGGGGTAGATGGAGATGGATTGGGCACGCTCTTCGCACTCCCCGAGAGATCAGTTCACCAAACTTTCAACTGAGCTCCACAAGCCACTAGAAGAGTTGTAAGACCCAGGCCTACATGGCTGAGGACTATGAGGCGTTAGTAGGAGATGGTGAATGGAGGAGTGTTGATTTGAAAGCTCAAGATAAAGACGACTGGCAAAATCTAACTGAGTTCATTTGTGTCAATAGGCGTGGGAGATGATGATGATATTTTTGATAAATTGCCGTGTTTTTTATTTTTCATTTTTTAAGAAACTTTCTTTCTGAATCATATTAGATATTATTTCGATTTGAAATTATTCGAAATTTGAGGAATGACAATCTTTCAATTGTATGTATGAAGAATTTTCCCGCCCCCCAAAAAAAAACGTTTTTAATAAACAGCCAAAAAAACTTTTTAATAAACAGCCAAAAAACGTTTTAATAAACAGCCAAAAAAAGTTTGAATAAACAGCCAAAAAATCTTTTTAATAAACACCCAAAAAAAATTTAATAAAAAGCCAAAAAATCTTTGTAATAAACACCCCAAAAAAGTTTTAATAAACAGCCAAAAAACTTTTGAATAAACACCCAAAAAAAGTTTTAATAAACAGCCAAAAAATCTTTGTAATAAACAGCCAAAAAAGTTTTAATAAACAGCCAAAAAACGTTTTAATAAACAGCCAAAAAACGTTTTAATAAACAGCCAAGAAATTTCTTAATAAACACCCGAAAAACGTTATAATAAACAGCCAAAAAATCTTTGTAATAAACACCCAAAAGAGTTTTAATAAACAGCCAAAAAAGTTTTAATAAACAGCCAAAAAACGTTTTAATAAACAGCCAAAAATATCTTAATAAATAGCCGAAAAACGTTATAATAAACAGCCAAAAAAAAAAACGCTTTAAAAAACATAGTTAAAGTCTCTAATCTATTGAATAATAACACTTTTATCAAATTAAAATCTAAATAAAAAAAATAAAAAAGTTTCACGACTCGATAAATTTTTCTCATGATTGATCTGCGTCGCAGCGATCACTTTACGATTAACCTTTCATCCAAATTTGTGAATGCGTTCATCTACGATTTCTTTTGTTTCATGTCCCTTTTAATTTTATCTTTTTTATATTGGTTTTCCCCTTTTATCGGTTTTTTTCATCTAATTACGCTTTATAACGCTCTATAAAATCCTTTGATTTCTATGTTTAATTATATACGCATTGATTATCGAATTATCATTCAACTTTGACGCCTTCGTTTCTTCGCCATTCCACATTCTTCTTCTTCTTCTTTTTCTTCTTCTTCTTCTTCTCTTCCTCCTCCTCCTCTTCTTCTTCTTTTTCTTCTTCTTCTTCTCCTCCTCCTCCTCCCTCTTCTTCTTCTTCTTCTCCTCCTCCCTCTTCTTCTCCTCCTCCTCCCTCTTCTTCTTACCCTCCTCCTCTTCTTCTTCTTCTTCTTCTTCTTCTTCTTCTTCTTCTCCTCCTCCTCCTCCTCCCTCTTCCTCTTCGTCTTCTTCTTCTTCTTGTCCTCCTCCTTTCTCTTCTTCTTCTCTCCTCCTCCTTCCTCTTCTTCTTCTTCTTCTTCTCCTCCTCCTTCCTCTTCTTCTTCTTTTTCTTCTTCTCCCTTTTCCTCTTCTCCTCCTCCTTCCTCCTCCTCCTCCTTCGACTGTGATTAAACCCACACCTCTCCCCTCTCCCTCTCTCCCCTATTCTCTCAATCTATAGATCATCATCATTTTCTCGTCTCGTGTCTTTGATCTTTGATGACGATAACAGTTTCAGATCGAACGCCTCCGAGCAACGTCTTC
>NC_090736.1:6543562-6551062 GCF_036898095.1 Palaemon carinicauda | reverse complement strand
GTATTATTAGATAAATTTATGTTAGCTTTCCTCTCGTTATTAGATTTTTATGAAAAAAAAAACCAGAAAAGACTATTTTTATTCTTTGCATACAATGTTTTTCTACTCTTTCCGTGACTGACTAAATCCATAGATGATTCATTAGCTAGATATATCAAAGAACAGCCAGTTCCTTGTGATGCGCAGGGCCTGTCTAACTAAGGCAAGTGACCCCTGCAGGTCTATACTCAATTCTATTGTCCATTTCTTTTAGCGATGCATATTTGCACAGACTCGCGGCGGTGCCCTTTTAGCTCGGAAAAAGTTTCCTGATCGCTGATTGGTTAGAATTATCTTGTCCAACCAATCAGTGATCCGGAAACTTTTCCGAGCTAAATGGGCACCGCTGCGAGTCAGTGCAAATATGCATCGCTAAAAGAAATGGACCACTGTAAGATTAATGCTACACATTAAATAATCACACCTTTGTAGGTCATTCTTGCATTTTTAATTCGCAAGAATTATGTCTTTTGATCAAATGTATCTTGGGGAAATTTATATTCAATAGAAGACATAAAGTCGTGTTTTCTCTTTCATCATAATATTCTAGTTTCACTACATTATTATTATTGTTGTTTTTGTTGTTGTTGTTGTTGGTATTTTTTGTTGTTGTTGGTTTTTTTTTATTATCATTGTTATTCTTTTTGTTTTTATTATTATTATTATTATTATTTGTTATTTTTTGTTTGTATTATTATTATTATTATTATTATTATTATTATTGTTGTTGTTGTTGTTGTTATTATTATTATCTAAGATACAACCCTAGTGGAAATGTAGGGTGCTATAAGCCCAACAGCTCCAGTAAGAAAAATAGCCCAGTGAGGAAAAGAAATAAGGAAACAAACTGTAAGAGAAGTAATAAACAATTAAGATAAAATATTTCAAGAGTACATTAGTTTTATATTTGAAAGATCTACATCACAGTTTTATTGTGAAAAAAAAAAATACAGAAAATTTGTCCATATTAAATTCAATTTTACAATCTCCTTCACGGTCTAGTATCTTCTTTGATGTCTGTGCTTACCTTATCTTTACCTCCGCCAACGATAGTGAAGCACAATGTATCCACAACTTTAACCCCGATAGTGAAGCACAATGAATCCTCAAGTTTAACCCCGATAGTGAAGCACAATGAATCAACAAGTTTGACCCCGATAATGAAGCACAATGAATCCTCAAGTTTAACCCCGATAGTTAAGCATAATAAATCCACACTTTAACCCCGATAGTGAAGCATAATGAATCCACATCTTTAACCCCGATAATGAAGCACAATGAATCCACAACTTTAACCCCGATAGTGAAGCTTAATGAAACCACAAGTTTAGCAAGCGCCATTGCCGACCTGAGGGCGGACGCACTGGCAACTAATGTGGGCTTCAATCATGAGATCCCATCTTGGAAATGAGCTAGGTAATGACCAAACGACCTTCATTAATCGGTACTGGAAACTTCTCGCAGGAAGGATCACATTGTGAGAGATCGTAGTTCGAACTCTAAAGCAGGGTTTAAACGATCGAACGGCTCGTCGAACCTGGTTTCCGAACCTGCTTGTCAAACGGTTCGAAGACTTGGAGTCAGTCACAAATGCATAAGGTTTTGTGGACAACGAAGCCCCGCCCACAAAATTCAGGCGAGGACAGACTTTCTTCGAACCGTTCGACGACCGTGTTCGACCGTGTAAACCCGCCTTTAAGCGTGTTCGAACTCCTAAGCGTGTTCGAACTCATCTTGTAAAAAGGGATTAGATGGCCTTTAGACCCATCCGGTTCGTTTTTCCTTACGACACATTGTCGATCGCAAATGAGCAAAGTTGAATTGCCTTTTCCTTCAGACGAGTTGTTGATAGACAAAGAGGATTTAGGGAACTTTACAAAATGGCTCAAACAGTGCAAATCGATGCTCATCTTTTTTTTCAAGGCCTCGAGGACATTTTTCAAAAGTGAACGAAGGTTTTCCAAAGTATATGCCGTCATCGCCATCCAGCGTGTAAAGATATAACATATCTATCTTTTCTATCTACTTATCTATGCCCTGTCTCTTCGTATTCCATATCTATTTGGGTAAAAGGAAATTTTAATTTGTTATTAAATCATTACTATGGCGTATTTTCTTTCTTATAATTCAGAACTTATCGAGAAATTCATTACTACTAAGCGTTTGTCATTTCTTTTGAAGTCAAATTAAGGTCAGGAGCTCCATAAACGTCTAACCACATTAACTGATCTATGACCCTTTGTGTGAAGCATAAGCAAAGACTATATTATGATCATCACATTGGGGTTAATGCTGGAATCCCACTATACTCAATTTTTTTTAACGAGTCGTATTTGCACTGACTCGCAGGGGTGCACTTTTAGCTCGGAAAAGTTTCCTAGTAGCTGATTGGTTAGAACTATTTTGTCCAACCAATCGGCGAGCAGCAAACTTTTCCGAGCTAAAAGGGCACCGCTGCGAGTCACCGCAAATGCACACTGACTCGTAGGAGTGCCCTTTTAGCTCGGAAAAGTTTCCTAGTAGCTGATTGGTTAGAACTATTATGTCCAACCAATCAGTTAGCAGGAAACTTTTCCGAACTAAAAGGGCACCCCTGCGAGTCAGTGCAAATGCGCCTCATTTAGAAAAATTGAGTATAGTCATTTCTTGCTCGAGGTTTTCCCCAAACTCCAGATGATCCTCGCGAGCAAAGTGTTGTAACGTCACTCTACGATCTCGCGGTTCGAGGAGCAAATAGGAAAAAGTGTAAACAAAACCGATCAGCTGATATCATCATGGCGGGCAGAAATTTTCTGACTGTTGGCAGTAATATGTAGTCTCGGAATATTCCGTGAATTGAACTATTCTACAACTACCACAGGAAACGCCAGTGCCGGGCGTTTAGCCAGACTGGGGTTCGAATCCCACTCGAGCTCGATAATTTCTAGTAGCGTTTGCAACCTCACCATCCTTTTGAGGTATGGATGGTGTGTTTGGGGATCCTGTATGTTTACCTGCTTAGTCATCAGAAGCCATTACCTGGCCCTCCCTGGTCATTGCATGGGTGGAGAGAGCCCTATGGGCGCGCTGATCATATGTATATTTGGTTAGTCTCTAGGGCACTGTCCTGCCAGGTAGGACATTGTCACTTCCCCTTGCCTCTGCCATTCACGAGCGGTCTTTAAACCTTAACCATTCCGTTATGGTTCCAGCTTGATGTGGTAACGTCCCTGGCTGGTGAATGCCAGACTGGGGTTCGAGTCCCTCTCAAGCTCATTAGTTTCTTTGGTCGCTGAAACCTATAGGTCTATCTGCTGAGTCATCAGCAGCCATTACCTGGCCCTCCATGGTCCTAGCTTGGGTGGAGAGGGGGCTTTGGCGCTGATCATATTTATATATGGTCAGTCTCTAGGGCATTGTCCTTCTCGATAGGGAAATATCAATGTCCCTTGCCGCTGCCATTCATGAGCGGCCTTTAAACCTTTAAACAATAGACTAATAATATTGATAATAACTGCATCAATAACATTGTTGATAATAATATTTCCAGTGTACGTTTAACCACTGATGAAACATGAGCAAAAAATGTTTACACAATGTGATCAAATTCTCCTCCGTCTCACTCTTTTTCCCTAAAAAGATGGTCCCAAGTTTATATCTGTTCAGTCACCATATTTCAATTTGCAAAAATTCTAAAACCTGTGTTGTTGCAAAATAGAGTAAAGAATATAGTGTTTTTATGGCACCTTGTTGTTGGTGGTTCATAAAAGATTAAATTTTCATTATATTGATTTTGGAGTTAAAGGGCATATGCCAGTAATTTCGGTGTAATGTGTCTTCATTATATATATATATATATATATATATATATATATATATATATATATATATATATATATATAATACATATATATATATATATATATATATATATATATATATTTCTCAAAGAAAAATGTTGTTGGTATTTATATTTGGTTTCGTTGTTCATTATTATCTTTTGTTTGTATACTAAACAAGTTTCAGTATTTTACCTTTTTTTCTGTATTCCAATAGAGTCTGTTGTGGTAACATCCCTGACTAGTGGACGCCAGACTGGGGTTCGAGTACCGCTCAAACTCGTTAGTTTATTTGGTCGCTGCAACCTCACCATCCTTGTGAGCTAAGGATGGGGGTTTTAAGGAGCCTATAGGTCTATCTGCTGAGTCATCACCAGCCATTGCATGGCCCTCCTTGGTCCTAGCTTGTGTGGAGAGGGGGCTTTGGCGCTTGTGGTGGCCGATTTGGTTACGTCCCTGACTGTTGGACGCCAGACTGGGGTTCGAGTCCCACTCAAACTCGTTAGTTCCTTTGGTCGCTGCAACTTCACCGAATCTCACCATCCTTGTGAGCTAAAGATGTGGGGTTTGGGGGAGCCGATAGGTCTATCTGCTGAGTCATCAGCAGTCATTGCTTAGTCCTCCTTGGTCTTAGCTAGGATTGAGAGGAAGCTTGGGCGCTGATCACATGTATGTATGGTCAATCTCTAGGGCATTGTCCTACTTGATAGGGCAATGTCACTGTCCCTTGCCTCTGCCATTCATGAGCGGCCTTTAAACCTTCAAATTGCTTTTCGCTTATAGGAATTATTAGGTCATCTAAGTTCTCAGGTCGCATTAGATTTATTTCCAGCCATAAGCAATTTAGAAAATCACCAACGCCAGCGATGCCATGTTTTATCTTTAATATCCTTTCCTATTGGCAGCCCCTTTTCCCATAAATGACCCTCTCTCTCTCTCTCTCTCTCTCTCTCTCCTCTCTCTCTCTCTCTCTCTAAACGTCTTGGACAGGATCTCCTGGCATGATTCCATCCACATTTTCTGACAATTTACAGCACCTCGCTGCCAAGACTCGAACCAAGCAGCCAGCGATCGATTTGATCCAGTTCTATGAAAGGGACTTGACAAACCACCCCATCCTAAAGGATTAAAGTTAAAAGTCCACTCATGAATGGCAGAGGCAAGGGACAGTGACATTGTCCTATCAAGCAGGACAGTGCTCTAGAGACTAACTATATGATCAGCGCCCAAGCCTCACTCTCCACACAAGCTAGGACCAAGGATGGCCAGGCAATGGCTGCTGATGACTCGGCAGATAGATCTATAGGCTCTCCTAAACCACCCTCCTTAGTTCACAATGATGGTGAGGTTGTAGCGACCAAAGGAACTAACGAGTTTGAGCATGACTAGAACCCCCGTCTGGCATTCACCAGTCAGGGACGTTACTGCATCGGCCACCACAACCCTAAAAGTAGGAATAAAGTCTAAAAGTCTGTCATTCCTTGAGGACACAACGGGATTGATCTTAAGCAGCTTAGAGTGTCCCCGAATTGAGTCTTTTACACGGTCGAACGGTTCGTCGAACGCGGTTCGACAGACAAGTGTTTGAAGTGATGTTCGAACGTGTGAACGGGGTATTCAGTTGTCGAACACGTTCGTCGAACGGTTCGAAGGACTCCTGTTCTCGCCTGGCTTTTGTGGGCGGGGCTTCATCGTCCACAAACCTTATGCATTTGTCTGACTCCGCCTCTTCGAACCGTTTTAAAATCAGGTTCGATAACCGGGTTCGACGAACCGTTCGACCATGTAGACCCTGCTTAAGACAGCTATGGGCTACAAATTGCCGGAAATCCTGCTCGTGTGACGCACTTAGTGTATGTGTATGTGTGCGTATGTATGTGTATGCATATGTGTGTTTTCATTACATGTTAAAATTCTCTCTTAAACACCAAGAGAGATTAGTTCACCAAACTTTCAACTGGGCTCCAGAAGGCGCTAGAAGAGTTGGAAGACCCAGCCCTGCATGGCTGAGGACTATGAAGCGTGAAGTAGGAGATGATGAATGGAGAGGTATTGAATTAAAAGCTCAAGATAGAGACGACTGGCGTAATGTAACCGAGGCTCTTTGCGTCAATAGGCGTAGGAGGAGATAATGATGATGATTATGATGAAGTTAAAAGTATTTTAATAAATGTATAAGTTTGAAGAACTTAATGACTGGATTGGTCGTTTTTGGGTCAATTTCCGTTGGGATAGATTTGATTTTTTTATATAAAGTTCAATAGTTTGATGGAGGATTATCAAGAAAGTTCTGAAAAAAAAATATGTAGCCATACACAAATTGATAAATGTGAAATATATATGTGTGTATGTATTTATATGTAATTGTAATCATATACATAGATACTTATCTTTACTGTATATACCGTATATATGTGTATATACAGCGTATTCGCATACACACATTATATATATATATATATATATATGTATGTATATATATATATATGTGTGTGTGTATATATATATATATATATATATATATACCTGTATGTGTAGGTGTGTCTGTGTGTGTATTTATATATACATATATATGTATAAATGTGTATATATATATATATATATATATACAGTATATATGTATATATATACATAAATGTATACATATATATTGTGTATGTATGCATGTATGTATGTATACATACATACATACTCAGGTGTATGAGTACTGTAAAAGACGAAGTTTTTGTTGCAAAAAAATCCTTTCTTTATTTCCTTAAATCTCTTTTTGATGTATATCATCGTTTGTTTATATTTCTTTTTCATATTTTTCGTAGTTTTGTTTCGCCCCTTTCATTCTTCATCATTATTTTAGAATAGAATTTTCCCTCTTTTATGATTCCCCCTTTTCTTCTCTTCCATACTTATCCTTCGTCTTTGCATCCTTAATAATCCTTCCCTTCTCTTCAACCTCTTCCAATCTTCCTCCAATTCGTCTTATTCTTTTAACTCTTTAATGCCATTCACCCTCTTTGACATTTTTCTTTACCCCTAGATTGTCGTGTGATTTGTAATCAGAAAGTCACGCTTACTCGTTTCTATCGTCTTCCCTTTTATTCCCTATCCTCTTTTTTATTCACTTTCCACCTTCCTTTCATTCTTCTTCATCTATTTTCTCTCCCTCTTATCTTACCTTTGATCTCTGAAGACGAAAACATCTTCTGAACAAGCGGTGTTATTTCTTTCAACTTCCCCATGTTCCCGTTTCTTTCTCTCTTACATTCTTCTTCTTCTATTATACCACGCTGATTGTTATCCAAGTCAAGCTTCTCTTCTTCTACTCCATTTATTTCGGTCCCCTTCTCCTTCTTCTTCTTCTTCTTCTTCTTCTTCCTCTTCTTCTTCTTCTACCTTTGAGTCCTGATGACGAAAGCAGTTTTCGACCGAGCGGCTCCAAGCGACTCCCTACTTCTTCTTCTTCTCTCCCCAAATAGGATTCTGAGAAGCGCGTCTCTCTCTCTCTCTCTCTCTCTCTCTCTCTCTCTCTCTCTATTCGTCTGCATTCAATCCCCATTTATACTTATTCTTATTCAGAGGAGCCGAGGTGAAAACTTTGAGTCAATGGGTTTGGAATCCAGCACTTCGATGTCATGGTGCTGATCTG
>NC_090736.1:6538562-6541062 GCF_036898095.1 Palaemon carinicauda | reverse complement strand
TGATAGAGAAGACGTTCTCCATCATGCAGGCCTGTCAGGATTCGCTTCTATAGAGGCAAGAGGCTCAAGGCTCCTCGTTCTCATCATCTCCACCTGTTTTCGAATAGTTTATTCTTTCCAAAATATTATCAATTGAAAGCGGTCGTTGATTGCCATAGATATTCATCTCGGGAACTACACACACCTCATAGATCGTTTGCGTTTACTTAACGAAAACTATAATTGATTATTATTATCTTAGTAGTGTATGCGACCCGCCAAAGATGACAGATTCAATCCTCCCCCCTTTCATAATTATAACCCCTCGCACCAGGGTATGGCTACTCCCTCTACCTCCTACCCGAGGGACAAGGACAGACAGAGTAGTTATGTATTTAGCTGAGCATGACCGGAAATATATATATATATATATATATATATATATATATATTATATACCTATATATATATATATATATACTATATATCTATATATATATAATATATATATATATATACGTCCTACTTGGATCAAAAAGTATCCTTATAAACAGAAATATCTTACCCGATTGCTTCTGTAAATAAAGCACATTTTGTATTTACAGAATGAAAGAAATGAATTCAGTGGATGAGTTGAGAAGAAATGAAAACAGAGAAAAGAAAATTATTGTATTATGTTCGTTTGATTTTCTTTTCTAAGTCAAATGTAAATCATTATCTCCTCCTACGCCTATTGACGCAAAGGCCTAGGTTAGATTTCGCCAATCTTCTCTATCTTGAGCTTTTAAATCGATACTTCTCTATTCATCATCTACTTCGCGCTTCATAGTCCTCAGCCATGTAGGTCTGAATCTTCCAACTCTTCTAGTACCTTGTGGAGCCCATCTGAACGTTTGGTGAACTAATCTCTCTTGGGGAGTGCGAATAGCATGCCCAAACCATCTCCGTCTACCCCTCATCATGATCTCATTCACATATGTAAATAAGTTTTATTTTATAAGGTATGTCTTTCTTGTATTCTCGAACAGCCTTAACGATCGTTACATTACTGTATTAATACCGTAATTAGTTTAAAGGTTTAAAGGCTTTTCATGAATGGTAGAGACAAGGGGCAATGACATTGCACTATCAAGCAGGACAATGACCTAGAGACTGACCATATTACATATGATCAGCCTCCATCCTTAGCTCACAAGGATGGTGAAATTGCAGCGACCAAAGAAACTAACGAGTTTTGGTCGCTGCAACCTCACCATCCTTGAGAGCTAAGGATTGGGTGTATTTGGGGAGGTTATAGGTCTATCTGCTGAGTCATCAGCAGCCATTCCCAAACCCTCCTAGGTCCTATCTTGGGTGGAGAAAGGGCTTGGGCGCTGATCATACGTAATATGGTAAGTCTCTAGGGAATTGTCCTGCTTGATAGGGCAATGACACTTCATAGGCTAATGTCCTTGCCTCTGCCATTCATGGAGGAGCTTACAGATCTATCTGCTGATTCATCAGCAGTTATTGCCTGGCTCTCCTTGGTCCTATCTTGGGTGGAGAAAGGGCTTGAGCGCTGATCATACGTAATATGGTCACTCTCTAGGGAATTGTCCTGCTTCATGAGCACACCTCTTATCGATCCCGTCTCTTCTCTTACAAATCGAAGAAGTCTTTTCTTCAGAAGCACATTCCACTGCTGGGAATCCCCTGGCTGTCCCGTGCATTTCTTCCACCCCAATTCCTATGTTTATTAGCTCCCAGTTGACTTTGCCGCTGTCAACTCCTGAGGCGGAAACTTGTCCAATAAGATACACACGGCTGCAACGTGTTTCCCTTCAGAGAATTCCTCACGTGATCGCCAAAGAAAATGTCGCATTTCAAAAAGTTTTCCCATTTCGAGTCTTCGAGAGACGAGTGTCCGGGAGGGAGGAAGGCCCATGTCACTTCATGGGGTCGGATTTTCTTGGCTTTAATTTTAGGGAAAATATTTCTCAAAGCAAGAAATTACTTTTGTAAATTATTCAATTTTCTTATGGAGGTTCAGTTATAGGTGTGCTTTTTGAACATATTACTTTAGCAAATGCCATAAAGAATTTTTATCATTTTACTTATCACAATGAAATTATTTCATGTATTTATAAATATTGTCGTTGCATCCTGCTTTTCCAACTAAGGTTGTAGCTTAGCAAGTAATAATAATAATAACAAGTGAGCAAGTCCTGAACGCGGACATGGTCCTCGTAGAGGACATACCTCCGCCAAGGTGACCTAGAGCGCCATATGTCCTAGAATCATGAATTGATGTGACTTCGACCTTCACATGACCTTGACCTTCACGTGACCTTCAAGTGACCTTGACCTTCACGTGACCTTGACCTTCACATGACCTTGGCTTCAAGTGACCTTGATCTTCAAATGTACTTGACCTTCACGTGACCTTGACCTTCAGGTGACCTTGACCTTCACGTGACCTTGACCTTCACGTGACCTTGACCTTCAAGTGACCTGCTTGACTTTTGACCTTCAAGTGATCTTTG
>NC_090736.1:6521062-6533562 GCF_036898095.1 Palaemon carinicauda | reverse complement strand
GACACTCGTAGGATATTCAGGAGATGACTAACGGCAGTCAATTCTTGTCCATTGAGCATCCTCCTGGGAGATACAAACACGGATGCTGGACATGTTGTCATCGTGGATGTTTTTTCGGGGAATTTAAACGGTTTAACACAATCCCATATCTGTATGGAATGCGCTTTCTGTGTTGGCATTGTTTAGTCGAGTTTAGTCATTCATTTATTTATCTATTGAATGGTAAGTTTTTCATTTATTTATATTTAAGCCTCTGTAATGCTTTTATGCATCAGATGGTAAGTTTGGTCATTCTTTTGCGCGCTCGCGCTCACACACGCACACAAACACACACACACACAATGTGTCATCTCAAAGATATAGTCAAACTGGCGTCTATACTTTAGGGACAAATTATTTTTTGTCTCATTCGTGTTATGAAAATTTCTGCCTCTCTGTTTATCTCTCTCTCTCTCTCTCTCTCTCTCTCTATATCTCTATCGCTATATATCTGTCTCTGACACAAAAATACATAGATTAAATTTGTCAAGCGAACATTCTCTCTCTCTCTCTCTCTCTCTCTCTCTCTCTCTCTCTCTCTCTCTCTCTCTCTCTCTCTCTCTGACACAAACATACATAAGTTAAATCTGTTAAATGAACTTTTCAACTATAGAATTCTCTCTCTCTCTCTCTCTCTCTCTCTCTCTCTCTCTCTCTCTCTCTCTCTCTCTCTCTCTCTCTCTGTGACTCACATGCATAGGTTAAATATGTTAAATAATCTTTTCAACCACGAAATTCTCTCTCTCTCTCTCTCTCTCTCTCTCTCTCTCTCTCTCTCTCTCTCTCTCTCTCTCTCTCTCTCTCTCTCTCACTGACAAAAACCATGTATAGGTTATATTTGTTAAATGATCTTTTCAACTATAAAATTCTCTCTCTCTCTCTCTCTCTCTCTCTCTCTCTCTCTCTCTCTCTCTCTCTCTCTCTCTCTCTCTCTCTCTCGTTGACATAGCAACCTGGTGTACTTCCTTGATGATCTGAGTGATATCTTTCCCTTTTGTTTCGTTCAATCCCTGAAAGATATTTCTTCAAAACAGAACTAATTTAGAAAACGAGTCGTTATGTAATTAATATAACGACTTAATAAAACGACTTAATCCCAACGGACGAAACCTTCCTCTCTTAAACGACGACTTAAAACCTCATTGAATCGATTATTTTTTTTATTAATTTATGTTTTTATTTTTTATTTTTTTTTATTTTTATTTTTATTTTTTTTTTTTTTTTTTTTTTTTTTTTTTTTTTTTTTTTTTTTTTTTTTTTTTTTTGCTACAAATCATCTCGAGGTCAGAAAAAGATCTAATTTGTAGAATGTAATTAGAGTTTAAGCCTTTACAAATTCCCTTTTTCAAAGTCTAATTACTTTCTGAAGCGATGTTGATGTAATTTCCCTTCAATATTCCAAGGCTCATTTGATTAGGGAAAAACATCATCTTATTAGGGCGGGTTACCTTACTTGACTTGCAAACATCATCATCATCATCATCATTATCATCATCATCATCATCATTATTATCATCACCATCTCCTACGCTAACAGTATATCATCATCATCATCATTATTACCATCATCATCTCCTACGCCTATTATTATTATTATTATTATTATTATTATTATTATTATTATTATTATTATTATTATTACTTGCTAAGCCACAACCCTAGTTGGAAAAGCAGTTTTTATTATTATTATTATTATTATTATTATTATTATTATTATCATTATTATTATTATTGTTATCATTACTTGCTAAACCACAACCCTAGTTGGAAAAGCAGGATGCTATAAGCCCTGGGAGCTCCAAGAGGGAAAATAGCCCAGTGAGGAAAGGAAATAAGAGAAGTAAAGGCCTCGGTTAGGTTTCGCCACTCTTTATCTTTTCTCCTCTATCTTGAGCTTTTAAATCAATACTTCTCCCTTCATTATCTCCTATTTCACGCTTCATAGTCCTCAGCCATGTAGGCCTGTGGCTTCCAACAAGTGAAATTCATTAAAAAAAAAAAATCACTTTACCAATAAATTCTTTTCTAACGAGAAAATATCTTAATCATAAGCCCAGTCCATCCTTTTTTTTTGCATTTATTTTCATCTTCGTTCTTCGTCACCAATTCTTTCTTTTATTGTTATTTGCATTCATAATCTTTGTTGAGGTGTGATTGTGTGAATTTCTGTATCCCAAGATAAGTATCTTAAATACTTTTCATTATCTTCATTATCTCATTCCTGTTCAATCCCTGTTTCAGCCTGGAGTTCACCAGTGAGGGACGTTACCACCTCGGCCACCACAATGTTGGGTCCATTTGTGTGCCACGGTTGAATCCTCTAATAATAATAATAATAATAATAATAATAATAATAATAATAATTATAATAATAACCCGTGTCAGGGATCTTGTATTCAAGGTTTTTGCCCACCTCTTGTCCTCTCGCATTACTCGTCTTTCTCCTCTTATTCCTCTTACATCTTCCTCAAATAATCTTTCTTTTAGATGGTTTATATCTTTATGAATTATCCATCTGTTTTTCTCTCCCTTTCTCTTGGTGTAGACTTAAACATACTAAAACGTAGTAATTATTAAGATCACATTCCTCATATATCTGCTTCAATTAATCTTTCTTTTAGACGGTCTACATCTTTACAAATTATCCACCTGCTTTTCTCTGCCTTTTGATATAGACTAACATACTAAAATGTAGTAATTATTCTCGTCAAATTCAATATCGGAAGTGTACCAGATTGGTTAGTTATTCAGTGGCTGACATTAGATCGTGTTAGACGATTTCTCTGCCTTTAGACCTGGTTCCTTTAGACCTGGCTCCTTTAGACCTGGCTCCTTTAGACCTGGCTCATTTAGACCTGGTTCCTTTAGACCTGGTTCCTTTAGACCTGGTTCCTTTAGACCTGGCTCATTTCAAACAGTCCTTGAATGTCCTATAACTCTCGGGAATCGAAAGCTGTTCTTCAATGATCTCGATTTACCACCAAATGTTATCAGAGTTCTCTGTAGCTTTTGGCAGGAAGTTGCAGTAAACCGAGAGGGGATTTCAATAAAAGAAAAAAAGTCTTTGACGTACTCCACCAGTCATTAAATATTTCGTTATCTCTTGGTGTTCTCGTTCTAGTCTGAAGCTCTCCTCCGATTATGTATAAAACATCACTGATTTGCATTAATCATCTGGGACAGAATTCATCTATAATTCACAGAGACAATTCGTTGCCTGAAAATATTCTCTTCAATGTTATCCGTCTTTCGTTTGAAATAATGACGATTTACATGTTGGGTCCATTTGTGGGTCTATTGTAGTTTAAAGGCTTAATTATTATTATTATTATTATTATTATTATTATTATTATTATTATCATTATCATTATTATTATTATTATTATTATTATTATTAATTGCTAAGCTACAACCATAGTCGGAAAAGCAGAATGCTATGAGCCCAAGGGCCCCAACAGGGAAAATAGCTCGGTGAGGAATGGAAGCAAGGAAAAATATAATATTTTAAGAGCAGTAACAACATTGAAATAAACATTTCCAATATGAACTATAAAAACTTTAACAAAACAAGAGGAAGAAAAATAAGATAGAAAAGTGGGCCCGAGTGTCCCCTCAAGCAAGATATCTCTAACCCAAGACAGTGGAAGACTAGAGAACAATGATTTGATTTTGGAGTGTCCTTCTCCTAGAAGAGCTGCTTATCATAGCTAAAGTCTCTCTTCTACCCTTACCAAAAGGAAAGTAGCCACTGAACAATTACAGTGCAGTAGTTAACCCCTTGGGTGAAGCAGAATTGTTTGGTAATCATTGTTTTGTCAGGTGTATGAGGACAGACGAGAGTATGTAAAGAATAAGCCAGACTATTCGGTGTATGTGTAGGCAAAGGGAAGATGAACCGTAACCAGAGAAAAGGGTCCAAGTTAGTACTGTCTGGCCAGTTAAAGGTCCTCTTAATTCTCTAGGGGTAGTATTTCAACGGGTGACTGGGGCCCTGGCCAACCTTCTACACATGATCAGCGCCCAAGCTAGGACCAAGGTGGGCCAGGCAATGGATGCTGATGACTCAGCAGATAGACTCATAGGCTCCCCCCAATCCCCCATCCTTAGCTCACAATAAAGATGAGGTTGCAGCAACCAAACGAACTAACGAGTTTGAGCGGGACTCGAACCCCAGTCTGGCGATCACCAGTCACTCTTTAGCTGCTGATTCTCATCTCAATTTGTTGGACAGGAATTTACGGTCTATTAAATTTCTTATTCCTGATCCAGATATTAATCTTTGGCACCGTCGTTCAATTAGTTCATTATGCATGTTGCATAAGATTTTTCATAACTCTGACCATCCTTTACATTCAGATCCTCCAGCACAATTCCATCCTGTTTGTAATACTAGGCAGGCAGTTAATTCTAATAGTCAGGCCTTCTCCATCATGAGGCTCAGTATTACACAGTACTCCAGAAGTTTTATTCCAGCTGTGACCAAGTTGTGGAATGATCTTCCTAATCGAGTAGTTGAATCAGTAGAACTTCAAAAGTTCAAACTCGCAGCAAATGTTTATTTGTTGAACAGACTTACATTCCTTTTATAGTTTATATATCAAATATCGGTTTTAATGTTGTTAATGTTTTTGAAATATTTAATTTTAATTGTTCATTACTTCTTATATCTTATATTTATTTCCTTATTTCTTTTCCTCCCTGGGCTATTTTTCACTCTTGGAGCCCTTGGGCTTATAGCATCTTGCTTTTCCAATTAGGGTTGTAGCGTGGGTAATAATAATAATGATAATAATAAAAACACATCGGCCACCACAATGTTGGATCCATTTGTGTACCACGGTCGAATCCTCTGAGAATTTCATCTGGTCTTGTGCAAATCGAAGTCAATCACATATTCTATCAAAAGAATATCGAACGACATTTCCGAGTTAGAACCGAATCAGACGAAATTAGCAATTTTCGAGGGTTGATTCACAATACATATCCTAGGTGAAGGACACTCCAAAATCAAACCATTGTTCTCTAGTCTTGAGTAGTGCCATAGCCTCTGTACCATGGTCTTCCACTGTCTTGGGTTAGAGTTCTCTTGCTTGAGGGTACACTCGGACACACTCTTCTATCTCATTTCTCTTCCTCTGTTTTTGTTAAAGTTTTTATATTTTATATAGGAAATATTTATATTAAGTGTTGGTTAATGCATTAATGCTTTTTCTTAGGTGTTTCATGCGAAGAAACTAAATATTCTGAAATACTTTAATTTTTTTTTCTTCTGTTCACAAAATACATCAAGAAAATTTAGATTTTTTTGTATTTCGGGATAGTTGATATTGGTGTATTACTCCACTAAAGCTACACTGTTAAAATAAAAACCGTAATTTTAATCGGAAATTCTCCGTAAAAATATTTTGTTCTCAGCCGTATTTCAGAATTACAGGTGACCGTAATCTTACTATACTTTGTTCTTATATTTTACGGTTGGTGACCGTAATATCACTCATTTACGTTAATATATCCGTTTTTAAAACAGTAAAAATCCTGGAATAAATGTTGTCAGGCATTTACCATTTTTAATGCAAATTTCTAAGTGTAGTGTTGATAATGTTATTAATTATGGTTTTCTTTTGATGTTCACCAAAAATAAAAGTGATTCGAAAGCCAAACAGATTAATATTTATAAAAAAAAATGCAGGGAGAAATAAGATATAGTTTTCTTTTTCCCGAACTAGGTTCCTAAGGAATTAGAAAAATGGTTTAAATTTCTTGTAACTTATTTTCTTTTAGTTACCTCCTAATTTTTGTCATGTTGAAACGAGTTTTTCAGATTTTAGTTCCATTCGTTTAAACTTTATCAAAGAATTGTTTAGCAAACATTTTTGAAAATCTAGAATTTCTACACATTTTTCTAATACAATTTTTAAATTCAAAAAACGTTTAAAATTTCATAATTTAACATAATGTGGCCACGTAGGCATAAAAATATTTATGAAATCAAAGAGCTATATAATAGATGACACAAATACCGTCTTTTAAATCAATACTTCTCCATTCATCATCTACTTCGCTCTTATTAGTCCTCAGCCATGTAGGGCTGGGTCTTCCAATTCTTCTAGTGCTTTGTGGAGCCCAGTTGAAAATTTGGTGAAATGATCTCTCTTGGGGGAGTGCGAAGAGCATGTCCAAACCATCTCCATCTGCCCTTCACCATGATCTCATGATATTACTAAGTGTAATTCATTATTTATCAAACAAATTTCTAAACTGGTAATTATAGAAATATTGTCATTAAAGAGATAATAAGAAATGATATGATAAATTCCCAGAAAAATGAAACTACATAAATATGTCAATATGAATTTATTTCTTAACAAGCTGCATTATTTTCTTCTTCTTTTTTCTATATACTTGAAAGTATTGATATGGTTATGAATTATGTCGGGCAACTAAATTAAGGAAATGATAAACAAAATTTTGAAAATATGAAATCAATAATCAATTTAATTGATTTAATAATAAATATACCAACATAGATTTATTTTTTAAAAAGCTACGTTATCTACTTAAGGATTTTATATATATATATATATATATATATATATATATATATATATATATATATATATATATATATATATATATATATATATATATATATATATATATATATATACTTGAAAGTATTAACATTGATTTCGTATTGTCTCAGAACTAAAGTAAAGAAATGATAAACAAAATTTTGAAAAATAAAGATCACCCTATAATCAAAAACAATTAAAACATAAAACAATTTCCGTTAATTGAAATCTCCCTCCATTCTATTGTTTCATTTTTCTATAAAAGCGAAATTTGCATTTTCTTTCAGTGTTTGAAAATGGTTACGTGTTTCTTTTCATTGCAATTATAAAAAGTGATGAAATGACCGAGCAGTCTTTGTGCATCTTTGATAGATTCATTAGCATTTAAATAACTGTAAAAAGAAAATCTGCAGTTTTCAGTGAGAGAGAGAGAGAGAGAGAGAGAGAGAGAGAGAGAGAGAGAGAGAGGGGGGGGGTGTACATGTGTGAGTTTATTTTCAGTATAAGAAAAGGTAAATAAATGCCACCTGTTTTTAAAAGTACCTTTTAAAATGATTAAATTGGGATTTACTTCTTCTATTAAAGTCCTTTTTTTCCTTCTTTTTGAAGGACTTTGCTTTTGGCTCTGGGGTAGACCGCAGGGTTGCCAGGTTGGCCTTTTTCGGGCCCAAAACTCAAAATGTGTCCTTTTTGTGCTAGATACCTAAATTTGGCCTTTTAGAGATTGCTTAGCCTTAAATGCTATATTTTCGGCCTTTTTCTACTCTTAGCTTGGCCTTTTAAAGCTGCAGTTGATCAGACGTTGGCCTTTTCAATTTGGAAAACCTGGCAACTCTGGCTAGACCGTAGTCCCGATCGGCTACCCAGCTTGACCATAAATTCAATTAAGTGCCACGAAGTACTTTGTTGTCTGTATTCTACCGATGCCACTAAATGCTGGAGTACAACACGTTCCCAAATGCACAAATATATCGTAGAATTAATCACACTAGGTCGGCGAGCATGCTCATCAAATTAATATCACACATCGACTTATTGCTTACGTTTTTCTCATTTCATATCTTCTTCTATTATTATTATTATTATTATTATTATTATTTGTATGGGGTAGGCACGGTTGCCTTCTTTTTGAGGGACTTTGTTTTGGCTTTGAGGTAGACCGTAGTCCCGATCGGCTGCCCTGCCTGACATCACTTTAGACCCAGTAGCGTATGTTCCTGTGTTGTACCAGTCACCAGCGTCCTTCCTTCCTTCCAGCAGTTGTTAAATTGTTTCTCAATACATATCAATCACATGTATATCTTTGTATGAACTAATTTCACGAGGCAAGTTTAAGTCTTAAGGGAAAAAAAAAACACTTTAATTTGAATTATCAAGAAAAAAATATTTTTATGAAACTGTTGATAGGTTGTGGTGGCCTATTGGAAACGTCCCTGCCTGTCAATTGGCCGGACTGGAGTTCGAGTCCCGTTGAAGCTCGGTAGTTCTTTATAGTGTCTGTAACCTCACCATCCTTGTGAGATAAGTATAGGAGCCTATATGTCTATCTGCTGAATCATCAGCAGCCATTGCCTGGACCTCCTTGATCCTAGCTTGGATGGAGAGTGGGCTTGGGCGCTGATTTTATATATATATATATATATATATATATATATATATATATATATATATATATATATACAGTATATATATATGGTCAGTCTCCAGGGCAATGTCACTGTCCTTTTGCACCTGCCATTCATGAGCAGCCTTTAAAACTTTAATAAATGACAGGAAGAAAGGATCAGGATTAGGGAAGATCTCTGAGGACCATAGGAATGATTAAAGGTTAAAAATTTAAAGGCCGCTCATAAATGGAAAAGGCAAGGGACAGTGACATTACCCAATCAAGCAGGACAATGCCTTAGAGACTGACCATATATATGATCAGACCCCAATCCCCCTCTCTCCCCAAGCTAGGGCCAGGGAGGGCTAGGCAATTGTTGATGATGACTCAGCAGATAGACCTATAGGCCCCCCCAAAAAAAGGTTACAGATCCTAAAGGAACTAACGTGTTTGAGCGGGACTCGAACCCCAGCCTAGTCATCACCAGGCAGAGACGTTATCAATAAGGCCACAACCTATTCAAGAGGAAGAGAATTCCTCTGAGGAACACGAAAGGACAAAACATTCAAATGATTGATGGAAGGATATCTATGAAACATTGAAAAGGCATGAATCTATGATAAAATAAAAGTGTGTTTCTGAGGCCCACGTAGTGACAGTCCTTCAGGCCTTCAAGGGGCTGAGGGAGAGCGTCTGAGGCTAACAACTACGCCTCCAGTCCAACCATCTTCGCTGAGACCTTCCACAGCTTCTCAGCAACGTCGTCTCGTCTTGAGAGTCGCGAAGAGTGCGCTCCATCGCACTCACTGCGGAGAGGAAATTTACGGTAAACCTTCATTTCTCATTATTGGGAGACGAGGGACTTCTGGCGTAGTTGTCTCTCCGGGAGAAAAGTATTCAATCGTAAATTATAGGGAGGTAAAACATATCAGTGATTTTATAGCATCTATCAATTTATTATTATTATTATTATTATTATTATTATTATTATTATTATTATTATTATTGGTATCTGTTATTATTATTTTTATTATTATTTATTATTATTGTTATCTATTATTATTTGTTATTATTATTTATTATTATTATCATTATTATTATTTATTATTTATTATTGTTATTATTATTATTAATATCATTCTAGTCTTATCACTTAATTTTATCATTGACCTAATATCATCTTACATGCCTATCACTATCATAATCATAGCATAATTATCATCATATATCTCTTAGTAAAACAATTATCATTATCATCAATATCATGATTATGATCATTATCATCATCATTCTCCTAAAACACCAGTAAATCCTTTAGACTGAACCCACCTGAAGTAATAAGTCTGATCATTCTGTTCAGCCTCCAAGGCACAGTGTAGGACTGTCTGAATTCCTTCCACAGTCGTCTTCTGGAAGAAGCCCACCGAACAGAGTAGATATCCTCCCAGGAGATGACGCCCTAGGTCTGACTGAACGACACCAGGGTGGAGGGAAAACACCTGGATGTTTGTACCTGTAGGGGGAGGTAAGTTTAAAGGTTTTAATGTTGTTAATGCTTTTTAAAATATTGTGTTTTAATTTTTCATTACTTCTTATATCGTTTATTTATTTCCTTGTTTCCTTTCCTCGGTGGGCTATTTTCCCTCTTGTGGGGGGAAGTAAGTTTAAAGGTTTTAATGTTGTTAATGTTTTTTTAAGATATTGTGTTTTAATTTTTCATTACTTCTTTTATCGTTTATTTATTTCCTTGTTTCCTTTCCTCAGTGGGCTATTTTCCCTCTTGTGGGGGGAGGTAAGTTTAAAGGTTTTAATGTTGTTAATGCTTTTTAAGATATTGTGTTTTAATTTTTCATTACTTCTTATATCGTTTATTTATTTCCTTGTTTCCTTTCCTCAGTGGGCTATTTTCCCTCTTGTGGGGGGGGGGTAAGTTTAAAGGTTTTAATGTTGTTAATGTTTTTTTAAGATATTGTGTTTTAATTTTTCATTACTTCTTATATCGTTTATTTATTTCCTCGTTTCCTTTCCTCAGGGGGCCATTTTCCCTATTGCAGCCCTTATTATTATTATTATTATTATTATTATTATTATTATTATTATTATTATTATTATTATTAATTAATGAATTAATTAAGCTACAACCCTAGCTGGAAAAGCATGATACTACAAGCCCAAGGGTTCCAGCACGGAAAATACCCCAGTGAGGAAAGGAAAGAGAGAAAAGTGTGCATGAGTGTACCCTCAAGCAAGAGAACTCTAACTGTTTATAAAGTATTTTATTTTAATTGTTCATGTCGTTTATTTATTTCCTCGTTTCATATTCTCACTGGTCTATTTTTCCCTTTTGGAGCCCTTGGGATTATAGCATCCCGCTTTTCCAACTTAGCTAGTTTTAATAATAATAATAATAATAATAATGAAAATGATAATAATAATAAAAATAGTAATAATAATAATAATGATAATAATTATAATGATAATAATAATAATAATAATAATAATAATAATAATAATAATAATAATAATAATAATATGCTTATATGTAAGTATAGATATACATGTTTGTGTGCCCGTGTGTTTAACCATGTATGTATGTGTGCGAATATGTGTATGTATGTGGCTGTGTGTACGCATGTATTTAGGAATACAGGAAGTCAACTATTACTTAAGCCAGAGTCAGCCTAATATTCGAATAACAACAACAACAACAACAAACCTTTCACTATTTTCGCGAGATGACGAGTGAAGAGAACATTCGCAAGTTTGCTGTTTGCGTAGGCCTTAGACCTATTATAGCCCTGCTCGTAGTTCATGTCTTCAAATGGTATGACTCCTCCTGTAAAAGTTATTATTATTATTATTATTATTATTATTATTATTATTATTATTATTATTATTATTATTATTATTATATTTTATTTTATTATTCTATTTTATTATATTTTATTTTTGTATTATTATTATTATTATTCTATTTTATTATATTTTATTTTATTATTCTATTTTATTATATTTTATTTTTTTATTATTATTATTATTATTCTATTTTATTATATTTTATTTTATTATTATTATTTTTATTATTATTATTATTCTATTTTACTATATTTTGTTTTATTTTATTATTATTATTATTATATTTTATTATATTTTATTTTATTTTACTATTATTATTATTATTATTATTATTATTATTACTTGCTAAGCTACACCCCTAGTTGGAAAAGCAGGATGGTATAAGCCCAAGGGCTCCAACAGGAAAAATAGCCCAGTGAGGAAAGGAAATAAGAAAATAAATAAACTATAAGAGAAGTAATTAACAACTAAGTAGAATATTTCAAGAACAGTAACAGCATTAAAATAAAGCTTTCATATATAAACTATCAAAAGTTTAAAAAAAAAAACAAGAGAAGGAGAAGTAAGATAGAATAGTATGCCCAAGTGTACCCTCAAGCAAGAGAACTCTAATTCAAGACAGTGGAAGACCATGGTACAGAGGCTATGGTACTACCCAAGACTAGAGAACAATGGTTTGATTTCGGAGTGTCCATCTAGAGGAGCTGCTTACCATAGCTAAGGAGTTTCTTCTACCCTTACCAAGAGGAAATTAGTTACTGAACAAATTACAGTGCAGTAACCCCTTTAGTAAAGAAGATATGTTTAGTAATCTTAGTGTTGTCAGATTTATGAGGACAGAGGGGAATATGCAAAGAATAGGCTAGACTATTCGCTGTGTGTGTAGGCAATGGGAAAATGAACCGTAACTAGAGAGAAGGGTCCAATGTAGTACTGTCTGGCCAGTCAAAGAACCCCATAATTCTCTAGCGGTAGTATCTCAGCCGGTGGCCGGTGTGACGGTCTGAACGATCCCCCGGTCTCAGAATTCTCCTTGACATTGTATAATGGTTCTTTTCCGCCATTAGCTCGCTTCGCTCGCATGAAAATAAAACATCAAGCTCGTATGTACTGGCAAGCGGTAATGTTGAGCTGCGCACGCTAACATTACAGGAAAATAAAACGTCAACCTCGTTTGCACTGGCAAACGGTAATGTTCGCGCATGCGCAGATTATCAAGGAGAATTCTGAGACCGGGGGATCGTTCAGACCGTCACACCGGTGCCTTGGCCAACCTACTACTTACAAAATCAGTCAATGAAACGATTAACTCACTCAAATGTTCGATGGAGCTAATGTTGATGACCCGGGCTGGTTGAGAGTGAGTCATGAGAGGCAGGAGGAGGTTGGTCAGCAGGAAGTGGCCCAGATGATTGGTGCCCATCTGC
>NC_090736.1:6503562-6516062 GCF_036898095.1 Palaemon carinicauda | reverse complement strand
AATAATAATAATAATAATAATAATAATAATAATAATAATAATAATAATTAGATGTCGATATGAAGCATTACTACTCATGGTGTGCACATAACGCCTAATAACCCTCTCATCTTAGTACATTCTCCTTCTCCTATAATTCAACAATCTTCTCCCTATCTCCAGAGATATCTGGCGCTGGGCACACTCTCCCTAATTTCACATTTATATAAATGATAATAATAAAGATAATCATCATCATTATTATCATCATTCATCATCATCTTCATTGTCTATTTTGTATATTCGGGGGAAAGAATGATATGCCTCCAATATAGTGTGACCTGAAGCAAGCCATTATAGCCTCTATTTCCCCTCTTGATAAAGATGAAAATCCTCAGGAGACCTTTGAGAAAAGATGCTGCTCTGTGGCACAACAGCAGAATACAAAGCAGAGTCTCATTTAAGCTACAGCGAATTCATTTGGATGGGATGTCTGTCTAGACTCTAGACTAGAGGATCCGACGGAGCGAATGCTGAAGACAGACGCAGCTTGCGCCTCTAATTTCCCTCTAGATTAGTTACGCAAATAATGCGTCTCGTAGTTACCATAAACCTGATATGCATTTCCTTCTCTTCAGTTAAGGACTTTTAATTCGTGTACTATTCAAATGGCTCAAAGGGTTGTGGTGGCCTATGTGGTTAACGTCCCCGCCTGGTGATTGCCAGACTGGGATTAGTCACGCTCAGACTCATTACTTCCTTTGGTTGCAGCAACCTCACTATCCTTGTGAGCTAAGGATGAAGGGTTTGGAGGAGCCTATAGGTCTATCTGCTGAGTCATCAGCAGCCATTGCCTGGCCCTCTTTGATCCTAGCTTGGGTGGAGAGGGGGCTTAGCTTGGATGCTGATCATATGGAATATGGTCAGTCTCTAGGGTATTGTCCTGCTTGCTAGGGCAATGTCACTGTCCCTTGCCTCTGCCATTCATGAGCGGCCTTTAAACCTTTAAATGCAAAAAGAAGGAAGTCTGAAGAAATATAAAAAAGTGGAGTTGCTGAATAAATAAAAACAAATTGAACAATATGTTTATAATTTCATCAATTCATTGGTTTCATTTTCTTCAATTTCCTCAATTTCATTAAACTAAATCAAAATGTTCGTTTATTTCACAAGTGTTTTGGAATGAAGTTGCAAGCATCCCGCCCTTAATTTCCCTGGCTACAACCCACCGCATTCGAGTATCTACCAAGAACGGCATCTAGTGCTTATACTTGGTTAACAAATGAACAAAAAATTGAACGAAACGTGCAAGAATCGAACCAAGGCGCTCTAGCTTGACTATAAGACCTCGGGCTTCCATGGATAGAGAGATAGAGTGACAGATATATCTTAAATCGTATATACTCTATGGATTCTAAAAATACGGGATTCTTGTTTCCCAATTATTATTATTATTATTATTATTATTATTATTATTATTATTATTATTATTATATTATATTATATTTTTATATTATTATTATCATTATTATTATTATTATTATTATTATTTTTACTATTATTATTATTATTATTATTATTATTATTATTATTATTAGTTAACTGTAGGATCATTTATGATTCTATCAAGCTGACAGACAATAATGATGTGTATCATTAACTGGTTCATATTTAAGATAAACTACCATAATGTAAATTAGAAACGTTCTAAAATCTACGGGAATTGCATACCACTTTTCACACTTTCAGAGACTGAGGCTGTCGTACATACAGTACAAGACAATTATTATAATACAAATTAAAGTCAAAGTCGCACACATGTTCACAAACAGCATGCCTACAATTTCATCAACATCCAGAACAATCTTTCAAAGAACCGAAAGTTCATATGTTGAAAAGAGGAAACAGAAAAGAAAAAAAAATGTGATTGCATATGGCAGAATTTTCCATTCATCCACCGTCTACAAATTGACTTCATCAGAAAAATACATTTTATACTTTATCAGAAAAAAGGGAAAATATTCCCAAAAAAATTCATGAAAGCAAACGACAATATTTCATATATCCATTCCAGGCAGGAAAGAATTTCCCTTTATTTTCGAAGTAACCAGAGGTTTTACAACCCAATATTTCGACCCAAATTTTCCCCGCGACTCTGAGCGGATCCGGGAAAAGTTGGACTTTGTTCCCGAAAATATTTCTGTTGCCTTTCGCCAACACTGGAGCGTCCATCGCTCGGAGCATTATGCTGCTGCTCCGGGAATCTCTCGGGGACTCGCTGGAATATGCTCCCAACGGGTTGTCATAAATTTCAAGGTTTAAACTTTTAAGGTAATTACCTTAGTTTGAGGTAATTTTCATGTTTTCAAGGTATTTCTAAGGATTTTTCTAGCTTAAAATTCATGGATATTGGAACAAGTTTTAAGGTAATCTAAGGTAAAAAGCAGCAGCATTTAAGGTAATGGCTACATGGCACAAGCTCGAGTTTAAACCCTTTTCATAATATACAAACAAGTGTTTCATTTTTCCATTTCATTCTGCCTATTACTGGTGACGACTGCTGCTGCCTTGGGTGTACTAGTCGCTTCAATGCTATAAATGCTTCGAAAAGGTTTTACTCATGCCCCTAACTTCAACAATTACGCAAAATGTATATTTTGACTAAGAAAGACTCGACCATTGTATAAACCATTTTTTTTTTTTTTTTTTTTTTTTTTTTTTTTTTTTTTTTTTTTTTTTTTTTGAGCGATCTTCACGGGACCTTTTGAGCTATTGACGCCTGGCATTCATTTAGGGTCACCCATCCAAAAATTGACCAAACCTAACATTTCTAAATACCAGCAGACTTGAAATTTGTTGGAAAGGTTTTACCACTACTCTCGTCCCTCCTCTTTTATCCGAACTCGACTAATCGCTGATGTAAGATAGCATGCAATGACATTTTCAATTACATTTGCCACTGACCAAACCCTGGCCAGCATCCTACAACACTGGTCTTGCTTAGGTTTAAATGTTTAAAGGCCGCTCATGAATGGCAGAGGCAAGGGACAGTGACACTGCCCTAGCAAGCAGGACAATGCCCTGGATACTGACCATTTATATATATGCTCAGCGCCCAAGCCCCCTCTCCATCCAAGCTAGGACCAAGGAGGGCCAGGCAATGGCTGCTGATAACTCAGCAGATAGATCTATAGGCTCCCCCATCCTTATCTCACAAGGATGATGAGGTTGCAGCGATCAAAGAAACTAACGAGTTTGAGTGGGACTCGAACTCCAGTCTGGCGATCACCAGTCAGGGACGTTACCACATCGGCCACCATAACCCTAAAATAAAGGTAGTACCTAAGTATGAATATATTACTGTTATTCTTTGTATGTATAAATACGCTATTTAGCATATAAACTCTTTGAGATTAGTATAATAGATTCTTAGCTATTATTAAAACCTTTGAAAGGAACGAGATAGAGGTCTGGTTACCAAATTATACGTTGAGGTTAATGTATGAAATGTCTCGTTAGCATAAGAAATGCATTAAGGGGAATATAGAAAATGTATTTTAGCATTTTACCCAATTTGAAAGATCAAATATAAAATTTGAGTGTCAGCTCTGCAATATTACCAAATAAATTCAAGATTCATACAGAATGGTTTAAATACACCATTAAAGATACTAATAGATAGATAGATAGATAGATAGCTATTTTATCAACCACAACCATGCAATAATGTACAGAAGGGTTGTGGTGGCCTGGTGGTAGCGTCCTTGCCTGGTGATTGCCAGACTGGGGTTCGAGTCCCGCTCAAACTCGTTAGCTCATTTGGTCGCTGCAACCTCACCGTCCTTGTGAGCTAATGATAGGGGGTTTTGTGGGAGCCTATAGGTCTATCTGCTGAGTCATCAGCACCCATTGCCTGGCCCTCCTTGGTCCTGTCTTGGGTGGAGGGTGTCTTGGGCGCTGATCATATGTATATATAGTCAATCTCTAGGACATTGTCCTGCTTGATAGAGCAATGTCACTGTCCCTTGCCTCTGCCATTCACGAGCGGCCTTTAAACCTTTAAACAATTGTGGTCCAACTTTTAATATATGAATGCAATATATTTTGTACAATCATTGATGAAAAAAAAAATGGAATCTCAGACTGAATTTACATTGTACTATTATAGCACTATAGCATTAAACTTATACCATCAACAAGTCTCAAACTGATTACTATCTATATAATACAATATTATATTATATTACATTAAAGTTATGTGCAATCTTAAAGGTGAAGTAAAAGAATTAGATTAAATATACACCGATCACTACCCTTCTACCTTGAGTAGCCTAGAATTAGTTCTATGACTTAAGATGCAAATGCTACATTAGAATTCTCTCTATCTCCTACATTCATTAAAACTACCCTAGCAATTTGGAAAGGAATTGCTAGCCTTTAATGTTTTATTAAAACTGCAAAACTAAATTAGCTCGCGTAGCCACAATTGCAATGGCATTACACATTATTATTATTATTGTTATTATTATTATTATTATTATTATTATTATTATTATTATTACTAGCCAAGCTACAACCCTAGTTGGAAAAGCAAGATGCTATAAGCCCAAGGGCTCCAACAGGGAAAAATAGCCCATTGAGGAAAGGAAATAAGGAAATAAATAAATGATGAGAATAAATTAACAATATATCATTCTAAAAACAGTAACAGCGTCAAAACAGATATGTCCTATATAAACTATTAACAACGTCAAAAACAGATATGTCATATATAAACAATAAAAAGACTAATGTCAGCCTGGTCAACATGAAAACATTTGCTCCAACTTTGAACTTTTGAAGTTCTACTGATTCAACTACCCGATTAGGAAGATCATTCCACAACCTGGTAACAGCTGGAATAAAACTTCTAGAATACTGTGTAGTATTGAGCCTCATGATGGAGAAGGCCTGGCTATTAGAATTAACTGCCTGCCTAGTATTACGAACAGGATAGAATTGTCCGGGAAGATCTGAATATAAAGGATGGTCAGGGTTATGAAAAATCTTATGCAACATGAAAGGTTTAAAGGCCACTCATGAATGGCAGAGGCAAGGGACAATGACATTGCCCTATATATTAGTAATGGGCTTTGAAAAGCATGAATCTAGCTTGATAAACGAAACCTTTATCTTTGTTGTAGATTATGCACTAGAAGTAAGGAATCATGAATGCATCTATTAACTGCTTTATTGTTTTGTAACTATTACAATATTATTATTATTATTATTATTATTATTATTATTATTATTATTTTCATCATCATCATTATTATTATTATTGTTATCATTATTGTTATTATTATCATTATTTATTATTATTATTATTATTATTATTTTTATTATTATTATCATTATTGTTAATATTATTATTATCATCATTATTATTATTATTATTATTATTATTATTATTATTATTATTATTATTATTATTACTACTACTAGCTAAGCTACAACCCTTGTTGTAAAAGCAAGATGCTATAAGCCCAAGGGTTCCAACAGAGGAGAATAGCTCAGTGAGGAAAGGAAATGAGGAAATAAATAAACGATAGTAGTAATAATGAACATTTAAAATAAAATATTCTAAAAGCAGTAACAAAATCAAAACAGATGTTTCATAATATAAACTATAAAAACACTTATGTCAGCATGTTCAACTTAAAAACATTTGATCAAGTAATCTGCTCTTCTAGAAGAAGAAGGACACTCCAAAATTAAACCAATGTTCTCTAGTCATGGGTAGTGCCATAGCCTCTGTACCTTTGTCTTCCACTGTCTTGGGTTAGAGTTCTCTTGCTTAAGGGTACACTCGGGCACACTATTCTATCCTATTTCTCTTCCTCTTGTTTTGTCAAAGTTTTTATAGTTTATATAGGAAATATTTATTTAAAGTTGTAACTGTTCTCAAAATATTTTATTTTCCTTGTTTCCTTTCCTCACTGGGCTATTTTACCTGCTGGGGCCCCTAGGCTTATAGCATCCTACTTTTCCGACTAGGGTTATAGATTAATAATAATAAAAATAATAGTAATAATAATAATGATAATTATTATTATTATTATTATTATTATTATTATTATTATTATTATTATTATTGTTATTGTTATTGTTATTGTTATTATGATTATGATTATGATAATAATAATGATAATAATAATAATAATAATAGTAATAATAATAAAATCACATGCCTTACCCTCATTACTATTTAATCACTAAAAACATTACTCAAATTGGGTAATCACAAACGTTACCTGCATTATTGATTAACATATGAATCCTCTTCTCCTTCAGTTTGACATCCTCGGCAAATCTCCTGACGGACGCCAGCGACGCCAGATCTAGCTTCCTAACAATCAGCTCTCCTCCAGTGTCCTTTCGAATATCCTCCGCTGCCCTCTCGGCTTTCACGGTGTCCCTGCAGGCCATGATGATCCTGGCCCCTACGAAAGGTTAAAGGTCAAAGGTCAGTACGGAGTATTTTGGTTCTTATTGGTTAATGAGATGTACATTATTTGCAGTAAGAAATACATATAGTTGATTGGTGTGAACTAAGAAATTTTATTCTCCATTATTATTATTATTATTATTATTATTATTATTATTATTATTATTATTATTATTATTATTGTCGTTGTTGTTGTTGTTGTTATGATTATGATTATTATGATTATTATCATTATTGGTATTATGATTATTATTATTATTATTATTATGATTATCATTATCATTATTATTATCATTATTATTATTATTATTATTATTATTATTATTATTATTATTAAAAGCTAGGCAATAACCCTAGTTGGGAAAGCAAGATGCTATAAACCCAAGGGCTCAAACATGGAAAAATAGCCCAATAAGGAAAGAAAACAAGTAAATAAATAAGGTACGAGAGAAGAATAAACAAAATATAAAATATTCCAAACTCGAATAAATCAACATTCTGACAGTTTGAGTTTGTAGTCCCCCATGAAAACGTAAAAATCCCCCCCCCCTCCCCCGCCCCATGGGGGAATTCTCCCCTGGTTGAGAACCCCTGAATTAAATAATTTTATAGCGTAGCCCGACTTATGAAATCCCCCATTAGCACAGACCTTTGTGAACAAGAAACTTCAAATTCTTCTTGAAGTCTTTTATATCGCCAGTCCTTCTGGCGTCTATAGTCCATTTGTTTTAGCGATGCATATTTGCACCGACTCGCAGCGGTGCCCTTTTAGCTTGGAAAAGTTTCCTGATCACTGATTGGTTGGAATTATCTTGTCCAACCAATCAGCGATCCGGAAACTTTTCCGAGCTAAAAGGGCACCGCTGCGAGTCGGTGCAAATATGCATCGCTAAAACAAATGGACTATAGTGAGAGCTTGTTGTACAATTTTAGTTCTGCATATTAGAAAGCTCCAGAAACCACATGCATGGTGCATCTTAACTCTAATAGCTCGAAATTACCAACAACTTTACAGAACATCCGTCCAGATATTTTCTTAACAAAAGCAATATGTCATTCTTCGTGTTATCTACACTGTTAAAAAATGGCATTAAAAAAAAAAAAAGGTAAAAGTCTGGCAATATTTACTCCAGGGTTTTTACCGCTTTAAAAACGGTCAGCAACCCGTAAAAGATAATATCAAAGTAAGGTAAAATTACGGTCTCCTGTATTTTACTGAAATACGGTTGAGAACAGTATATGTTTACGGAAAATTTCTGATAAATATTACGGTTTTTTTTCTTTCAGTGTATATTTCTTTACAAAAGCAATGTTATATTTTACCAGTTATCTAAATCTTGCTTTTTACTTGAGAGGATAAAAACACATAATTTTCAGACAGCTGCCATTTACCCCTACCGTTTTGCGCTTGCAAAATTAACATTGCATCACTATTCCCAAGTTCTGGCAGACGTACCGTGTATGTGTATGCAAGCATCGTGGGTCATTATTTCGGGAATATTTTTTACTTTCACATGAGCAAGAATAGCTATATGCTTAACAGAGCATTTTCGACAACCAATTACTGTACTGAAATAGATGAAATTGCACTACTGAAAATTTCCAAACTGATTGTACTTCCCTTTTAGATGTCTTTATGTGATGATGGTCATGGTGGAACTGAAAAGGGTGGAAAAAATGGCTGTTGTAGAATAACATAAGAGAACTTGTGCACTATAGTCAATTCTCCTGTTTAAAAAAAGCAATTCTAGATTTCTAGAATTTTGGAAATATCGTAATTTGGGAGCCAGAAATGATCTATGTTCTCATTAAGGAAGCAATGGAGTTTTTGGATGATCGTTTTTCAGACCAAATTGTTGAAAAGATTTTTATTTTTCGATATAGTGGGAAGGTGGTGTTGCTGTAGTAATGCAGTATCCAGTGTGACTTTAACCTGAATTACCTTGTTTGCTGAAAAATGGAATTTCGAAAATTCTCCGTATAGATATATCGGTCTCAGCCATATTTCAGAAAAATACAGGCGACCGCAATTTGTACGTACGTACTTTGTTATTATCTTAAACGGGTTGGTGACCATAATGTCACCCCTTTACGTTAATATATCCGTTTTCAAAATGGCAAATCCTGGAAACATTTATTCCAAGATTTTTACCGTTTTTAGGGCAAATGTTAACAGTGTAATTCCTCATCTAGCACGGTGTAGTTTTAACTTATTCAGTCAGATCACTTCTCTATCGAATGTTGAACCTTTTTTAACTCGCCTTATCAGCTTAGTACTGGATCCACTTTGATGGCAATTGAACTAATGTCATGTGCTCAATTCTTCATCCAGTTAGACAGCATTTTGACTTTGATTCGAGTACTTGATATCTGATCCAGTGATAAAGCTTGGCTTATACCTCGTCTGATCAGTTTCCCATATACTTTACTTAAATAGACTTACAAAGACGATTCTGTCGAACTCAGTCGTGCAGACGACGCAGTAAGGATGACGTCATCATTTAAAGACTGCTTTATCTTTATTATTTGTAAAAATAATTGGCTGAAATTTTCTAGAGAGCATGTACGATATGCTTCTGCATACATAGAAACAATAAAACGATTTTAGATTTTTAAGTTATGTTAAACACCATAGCAGACGGTTCGCTTAAGCCAAGCATCTTTAGTCCCAGCAGTTAATTCAATCATCAGTAGGATAGTCGGTCAAGCCAAGCATCAGCAGGCCAGGCAGTTAAACCAAGCATTAGTAGGTCAGGCGGTTAAGCCAAGCATCAGTGGCCCAGGCGGTCAAGCCAAGCATCAGTAAGCCAGGCAGTTAAACCAAGCGTTAGTAGGCCAGGCAGTTAAGCCAAGCATCAGTGGCCCAGGCAGTCAAGACAAGCATCAGTAAGCCAGGCAGTTAAATTAAGCGTTAGTAGGCCAGGCGGTTAAGCCAAGCATCAGTGGCCCAGGCGGTCAAGCCAAGCATCAGTAAGCCAGGCAGTTAAATTAAGCGTTAGTAGGCCAGGCGGTTAAGCCAAGCATCAGTGGCCCAGGCGGTCAAGCCAAGCATCAGTAAGCCAGGCAGTTAAACCAAGCGTTAGTAGGCCAGGCGGTTAAGCCAAGCATCAGTGGCCCAGGCGGTCAAGCCAAGCATCAGTAAGCCAGGCAGTTAAACCAAGCGTTAGTAGGCCAGGCGGTTAAGCCAAGCATCAGTGGCCCAGGCGGTCAAGCCAAGCATCAGTAAGCCAGGCAGTTAAACCAAGCGTTAGTAGGCCAGGCAGTTAAGCCAAGCATCAGTGGCCCAGGCGGTCAAGCCAAGCATCAGTAAGCCAGGCAGTTAAACCAAGCGTTAGTAGGCCAGGCAGTTAAGCCAAGTATCAGTGGCCCAGGCGGTCAAGACAAGCATCAGTAAGCCAGGCAGTTAAGCCAAGCATTATTAGGCCAGGCAGTTAAATCAAGCATCAGTAGGACAGGTGATTAAGACAAGCACCAGTAGGCCAGGCGGTTAAGCCAAGCATCAGTAGAACAGGTGATTAAGCCAAGCATCAGTAGGCCATGCAGTTAAGCCAAGCATTAGTAGGACAGGTGATTAAGCCAAGCATCATTAGGCCAGGCAGTTAAGTCAAGTATCAGTAGGTCAGGCAGTTAAGCTAAGCATCAGTAGGCCAGGCGGTAAAGCCAAGCATCATTAGGTCAGGCGATTAAGCCAAGCATCATTAGGCCAGGCAGTTAAGTCAAGTATCAGTAGGTCAGGCAGTTAAGCTAAGCATCAGTAGGCCAGGCGGTAAAGCCAAGCATCATTAGGTCAGGCGATTAAGCCAAGCATCAGTAGGCCAGGCGTTAAGCTAAGCATCAGTAGGCCAGGCAGTTGAGCCAATCATCAGTAGGCCAGGCGGTTGAGCCAAGCATCTTTAAGCCAGTCTGTTAAGCCAAGCATCTTCAGGCAAGGAGATTAAGCCAAGCATCAGTAGGCCAGGCGGTTAAGCCAAGCATCAGTAGGCCAGGCGTTGAGCCAAGCATCTTTAAGCCAGTCTGTTAAGCCAAGCATCTTCAGGCAAGGAGATGAAGCCCAGCATCAGTAGGCTAGGCGGTTAAGCCAAGCATCAGTAGGCCAGGCAATTGAGCCAATCATCAGTAGGCCAGACGGTTGAGCCAAGCATCTTTAAGCCAGTCTGTTAAGCCAAGCATCTTCAGGCAAGGAGATTAATCCAGGCATCAGTAGGCCAGGCAGTTAAGCCAAGCATCAGTAGGCCAGGCAGTTGAGCCAAGCATCTTTAAGCCATTCTGTTAAGCCAAGCATCTTCAGGCAAAGAGATGAAGCCCAGCATCAGTAGGCTAGGCGGTTAAGCCAAGCATCAGTAGGCCAGGCAGTTGAGCCAATCATCAGTAGGCCAGGCGGTTGAGCCAAGCATCTTTAAGCCAGTCTGTTAAGCCAAGCATCTTCAGGCAAGGAGATGAAGCCCAGCATCAGTAGGCCAGGTGGTTAAGCCAAGCATCATTAAGTCAGGCGATTAAGCCAAGCATCAGTAGGCCAGGCGGTTAAGCCAAGCATTAGTAGGCCAGGCAGTTGAGCCAATCATTAGTAGGCCAGGCTGTTAAGCCAAGCATCAGTAGGCCAGGCTGTTAAGCCAAGCATTAGTAGGTCAGGCGGTTGAGCCAAGCATCTTTAGGCCAGGCGGTTAAGCCAGGCATCAGTAGGCCAGGCGGTTGAGCCAAGAATCAGTAGGCCAGGCGGTTAAGCCAGGCATCAGTAGGCCAGGCGGTTAAGCCAAGCATATATAGGCCAGGCAGTTAAGCCAAGCATCAGTAGCCCAGGCAGTTGAGCCACTCATCAGTAGGCCAGGCGGTTGAGCCAATCATCAGTAGGCCAGGGGGTTGAGCCAAGCATCTTTAGGCCAGTCAGTTAAGCCAAGAATCTTCAGGCTAGGAGATTAAGCCCAGCATCAGTAGGCCAGGCAGTTAAACCGAGCATCACTAGGCCAGGTGGTTAAAGGGCTGTTTTTCTGGTCCAATACAGCAAGGGAACTCTACTCTCTACACGACCTCCACAGCCATTTTATTATGTTCTTTTGAAAGCATTCAACATTTCACTCAGCATATTTCTCGTTTGTTGTTAAATCGTTACTATCGAAGCACTCACAGAACAAGAGACTCCAGTTTCCTCTTGAAAGCCTTAATATCTTCAATCATTCGGATGTCTCGTGGAAACTTATTGTATAGTCTCGGGGCCGTATATTTAAATGCTCTAGAACCTACGGTAGACAAATATCTAGGTTCACATATATATATATATATATATATATATATATATATATATATATATATATATATATATATATAAAATTCAACTTAACTACTCAATATTTGACCCATTCTGGCATAATCTGAACTTACATCGGCTCCTCATTATATAACCCATTGTGATATCCACTCAGGGTTGACAGGTTTTCTAAATGAGAAAAGTCCAACTTTTAATCAACCGTAGCATTAAAAGGCCAACGAGGCAACCCTGATATCACTTGACTCACCGCGTCTGCTCAGTTCCCTGGCCGTCTCTTTTCCAATGCCCACATTGCATCCTGTAATGACGACGGTTTTCCCGTCCAACCTCTTGCGCGACGGACAGTGCGAGCAGGCGAACACCCGACGGACGAGGATGATCAGAGCACAGACGAAAAAGGTTGATAACAGATCCCCGCTTATCGCGAAGGTGATGACAGCCGCTGTGAAGAGAGGAAATGTGAGTGTCATAATTACAGTAATCAATGTTAGTTCCAAATAGGGTAATATTTCAGTAGAGCCCCACCCAGCGCCATTACCACTCGCCAGTACATAGGAGCTTAATGTTTTTCTCTTTTCGCGAGCGAAGCGAGCGCACTGCGGAGCAAAAACCATTAGACTCTATCGAAATATTACCGAAATCTAATGGTTTTTGCTCAGTCGTGGGCTCGCTTCGCTCGGGAAAAAAGAAAAACATCAAGCTCCTATGTACTGGCAAGTGGTAATGGAGCTGGGTGGGACTCTACCGAAATATTACTCACTTTATGAACAT